>NW_026251775.1:0-196693 GCF_025024155.1 Gamsiella multidivaricata
ATTGTTCAGGGTAAATGTGATGTTCCTGTCAGCCATCAAACGACACACGTTGGAGATAAGACAATGACGGTATGGTTTGACACGTAGCGGTGTAGCCGTGGGCACCTGTTCCAGCCCGCCCCGTCGCTGAAGCGCAGCGAGCCGTGCTCTACAGAGATCACCTACAATACCTCCATCGTTGAGTCGGCTATGTAGTGAACTGATCTGTTCCTCGTCTTGAGCGTCGGACAATCGTTTGAGACCTCCGAGGTGCCGGTGAAAGAGAATGCTGTTGGGCGTAGTCGAAGGCAGGCCCGATTTGCGTTTGATTAGTTGGGTATACTTCCCCGTGAGCTTTTTGAGGCACGACGGTGAGATGACTTGAATGGTACTGCGATACAGAATCTTGGGGATCAGGACGCTATTGACGATAGTGGTTGCAATGCGATCGGTGATGGCCTTACGGCTCATAATATTGCAGAGCCGGGCGCCTCTGTTTCCAAAATGCGAGTTGTAGGTGTTGTTGAACGGGCTGAGTTAACCCATACCCCCAGTACGCGTGCTGCTTCCTTAGGTGGGAGTGGTGTTAATTCCTCTGGTGGTGTTCCAAAAATCAATTTGGTGTTGTCCTGCGCGTCCTGGAGGTTAACCATGACCACGGTTTTCTTTGCATTGATTTCCACGCCATTGAGTGTGAAGAAGGACGTTGCAATGTCGAGCGTATGTTGCATATCTTCCCTGGATCCTGCAACCCATGTAGTATCATCCACGTGCGAACACGACAAGAGGTTGTGCAACACCTTTCATCGCATATCCACGTCCTTGCTCCATGACCTCGCACAAGAGAGGTCGTAAGCTATTCGCCAAAAAAGGGGGCATTCCACTCCTCCTTGATCCAATCCGCACTGTGGTCGATATTCCTCCGTGACCCCGTAATCAGTGATAACCTGATTGATCTTGGTGTCAGCGATCTTCATACAAAGGTCAATAAAGGGCTTTGGAAATTTCAAGCGCGTCATTGCCCGATGAAGCATGCCGTCCTGATGGCAGTTGACCGAGTCGAAGCAGCGACGCATGTCCTGGAAACAATCCATTGCTCTTGTTTGAACTCTGTTGCATCCTCCATGACACAATTCAGCGCGTGGATGGGATCCTTTGTCGTCGTACCCTTCAAAACCGAATAGTTTGGACCTCGGAGGATGTTGTGCTGGGTAAGAATCGTACTGAGCCGCTTAGTGAGGATCGTAAACATGATCTTCCTAGCATGCTCTAGAAGTGTAATCGGTCGGACATCAGCCATGCTACCGGACCATTCTGCTGCCTTTGGGATACAGTAAATTCGTCCAGTGCGCCAATCCTTGGGAACATGGTACAAAATGTGTTTTCCGACTTGTCCTTGTTTCTGAAATAGGTCATTTGATAGCCCTGATGCACCCGGCGCCTTGTACTTGGGCGCTTCATCCAGTGCCTCCTCGAATTCCTCGTACGTTGGTGGGTCCATGAGCGTGGAGTACCACTCCTCGTCAATCCACTCCTTGGGCCGATACTGTTGTTCCCATCTGGACCCAGGCTCCAAAGGCTGTGCAGGACGGGGCCCATGCCACTTGATGAACCAATCGCGGACATACTCTTTGATTTCCTGCGGCTCCAAAAGATTTTGTGTGTGGTCATCCTGAGTGACCTGGATTCGATCCAAAACAACTTTGCCATTTGTCCTCTCAAGGACACTGTCGAGAACCTGTCGTGGGGCCAATTGCCATCGGGAAAGTAGAATATTGATATTTTCTCGAATTCGTGTTTGTAGCCTCGCTGCCTGCTGTGCTTGAATCGCTACGCAAGCAGTGGACCATCTCTTCCCAATCTCCTTTATCCATCGCGTCCAGTCATTTGCCGACGCAGTGTCCAAGGGGGGACTTCCTAGACGGTCGATTGGTGGGGCTTCTTCCGCTTCCTCCATGCGATGAAAATACTTGTCGATCCGATTCAACGCACTGTTAACCTCCTGCGAAAGGGTTTGTTGCACATCTGGAGCGCAAAAAGTCCTTGTCTCATTCTCTTGGCTGCTTGTTGGAGGTTGGATAAGGAACGGATGATGTGGCTCATGTTGACTTCTCTCTCTGGGCGACAACCGGTGCGACCTACCACTCTGCCTGGGAGTGTCGCCTTTGCTGCTTTCATCAAAGAGGCCGAATAAAATTGCCATGTGCGTTCCAGGTTGATCCGAACTAGGGCCTCCTTGGGGACCGTGCCATTGTCGTCCAAGTCCCTAATACCCAACCTGGTCAAGCTTGAGCTGCTGGAAAATATTCTCTGGTTTCTTCTGCATAGTTCGTCCACTCCTCCTTCGACGTCTCACGGAAACAAAACCGAAAGCCTTGAGGTTTCCTGTATTTGTTGGCCGATGTGTCTCCAAGGAGCGATATCGCGTACAGATTTAAGGACACTACCAGTGCTTGGTGGTCCGATTTAACATGGTCCTGTAAATCGATCACCTCCGCGTTGAAAAGACGGGGTAAGATCCCTGGACATAGGAAAACCATGTCTATGCGACTGACATCCTCGAAGGTGAAGCCGGCCTCGAGCGGGAATAGCGATCTGTACGCATCCGTCAATGGTTGCTCCGAAATCCACTGCAAAAGGGGCGTGTCCGGTCGGTGACTCCCATTGTTGTTATTTCTGTCGATGCTAGGTGACATGGTGCCATTGAAATCCCCTAACAAAATATATTTGTAGTGACCCAAAACGGCCTCGTTGATCTGTTGCTTTAGCCATTGCTGCAGGGCCTGACCTTCCGGGTGGTGCTGTGCGTCGCTAGGAATATAGCAATTAATCACACGAAGTGTACAGCGGTTCCTGAATGCAAAATCAATGGCAATACCGCGTCCACGGTGTCGTGTCTTGCGAATGATATATTTGCTCCAGTCCTTGCGCACCAGGAGTCCAACGCCTGAAGCCGCGGGATTTTGTGGGGCGCTTCCCCAATGCGTGTCGTATATGTGTGAATACTCCCGAGAGAGTGTAAATCGTTCCTTGTGTGTTGCGAATTTTGTTTCCTGTAAACCAAGAATGGATATATCCGCGTGCTCTGCCCAAAAGCAGAGGGCGTCTAGTTTTCCTGGAGCATTTGCTCCTCGAATGTTGTATGTCGCAACTCGAAGTGTGCGCTCCATTGTTACGTTATTGTTGGTGTTGTGTTCGTTGTAGTCATTAAGTCCGATGTCCGTTGCAGTGTTTTCCGATGTACCATATTGATTCTGAAGAGAGTGCATATTGGGCGTATTATTCATTATTAATTCCTGAGTAGTCGGCCGGTTGCATTTTCTTAGCGGGTGTAGGTGGTAGCGGATGGTGGGGCGGTCCGGAGTTCGACGCTACAAGTTGCCACGCAGCAAGAAGTGAGCTCATGTTGCTCTGTGGTGTTGGAAAGGCTCCAGGTTGTTTGGCCTTGTCCAAAAGCTGCTGGAGAGTCATCTGTGTCGGGTCCTGGTCATTTATCTTTTGAGTTAGTGCAGTTGTCTTTGATGTCATAGCGGGAGCGGTTGTTCGTTCCTTAGACGATCGTCCTGTTGTCGTTGCTGTAGCTGCCTGAGCAGGCCGGGTTTCCTTTGCTTGCGGTGCTTGAAACGTCTGTGCGAGGGTGCTACAAACAATCTTCATCATCTCCTGCACACAGTGCATCATGGTCTTGAACTGGGCCTCAGCTCTCTCTCGGTCCTGACGCATTTGCTCCAGGATCGCGGCAATAACATCTGTGTTTGTGTTGAGCGTCGTCTCCTCCACAATGGCGCCACTGGTGCCTGCGTTGGTTGATGCAGCCTGTGCGGGTTGCTTCTGAGCGTTGGTGCTGGCGACTTTGGCGTACGACCGCGAAGAACTCACTCGCAGCGGCTGTCCTTGACTGTATTTCCTCACCGCCTCCACATGAAGATATCGTTCCTTGTTCTCGGTACGCGTCGTACAATCGGCTCTGAGATGCCTACTCGAACCACATGAGTAACAAACTTTGTGGCCAGTCTTGCACCACTCCAAAATCCTGTCTCCTAGCGTGATAGGATTGGCTGTTGCAGTTCTCATGTCTTCTTCAGAATTGAAGTAAACATACGCCTCTCGTCGGTATTTTATTTGATTATCCACAAATACTTTGGGTATATCAACGCAAATAGCCTTCAGTTCCAACAAATCCGAGAGATCGAGGGGGCTCGTCTGAGAAGGCAAGCCCGCCAGTTTGCATACATGCCTCGTGTTCCATTGCAATGACACGGCATCAAGGCGACCCAAACGAGCGTGTTCATTGCCCACAAAGAGAGAGGTAGTGCCCTCTTCTACCAATTTCTCAATGCCCGCTTGGGACGTGAAACGCACTGCAAGGGTTACCTTGATACCGCGGCTGCAAATGTGACGCGAAATGTCCTCGATCTCTCCATATTTCTGCAATGACAAACGGACCAGCGTGTCCGTTATGCGTGGGGGAAGTCCGCACACCTCCACTGTTCGTCGACGGCGGTCCTGACTCCAGTCGTCATTCGCGCGGCAGAAGATGAAAGTGCGGGCTCCGTCCGCATTCTCAGTCCTCATCTTTAGCAGCTCCTGAACTTGAGCCTCTGTCTCCACTGACACCGAATAAAGATGTTCGCCATCGAATTTCTTTGTCTTGATCCTTGCCAAAACACTGACCTCGGCCGCCTTCAGCATCCCCATCAGGTCCTCCCGCTTTTCTTCAGTTGTTTCGCCACGCAGAGAAGATAGAGGGGGCTGGTGCAAGGGGACTTGTGGTATCACAGGGGAGTACCAGGAGAAGCACGTGTGCAAATGGGGCTATTGGGATGAGCGGGATATAGCAGCTGCCGTTGTAGCCACAGGATGGGATAGTGAGTTGTGGCTCGACTGGGTTGACATTCCCGCGCAAGCAGGCTGGAAGAAGGTCAACAAGATCAAGGCACAAGCCGAGCTATATGCTGGTGCGAGTCGCGTGTTTGTGTTTGTTCCTGAACACGATTTCCTTTCGATCAAAGGTGCGCTAGATCTCAGTGAGACCGCTGACACCTTCGATGAGTTCCTTGAGGTGATACATCTACTCGGAGGTGTTAAATGGTTCACATCCACTTGGACGTTGCAGGAGATGTTCATGAGCTACGAGCGCATGATGGTTGTGACCCATGGTGGCAAGTCCATTGAGTGTGGATGGCTGGTAACACTGCAAGCTCAGTTGGGTGCCCTACTTGATAGGTATTGGATGCACCTCGAGGCTGATGACATGACTATGCTTGTGGGCCTTGGCGTACTGGAGCTTGGCAGTTGCGATCCTGGGCGACTGGTTGCGGCTGCACTAATGCGTTGTCGTGGAGTGACGCATGGTTGTTGTGATATTGTAACTCACAAACGTTGTAGTGCACTGACGCATGATAGTTGTGGTGGAGAGATGCACGATATGGGACTGTTTGGTTCTATAAGGTATGAGCTGATTCTTGACGTGCCAGGAGGACTGCCAGCGTGTGCCCAGCTTATAAGTTTAGCAGTGCAGCAGCATGATGTTAGTTGGCTGGCATTTAAGGCTGCCCCTGCGAAAGGAAGGGTCGTCCCTGTATCCACAATGCCAATGTACGGGGCGAAGTGGCCTGCAGCTGGACGATGGCAAACAGTCTGCGACTTGCTCCCCACCGAGGCAGGGTTGTTATGGTTTGGGGCTACTGGTACGGTTACGTTGTCTGAGACCATTCATTCTTGGTATAATGAGGACTTTGCATCTGAAGGCGTTTCTGAAGACAAGGGTACAGCTCGGGTCATTGTGCTCTGTGTGAGAGATACTGGACCCACCAATGAGTGTTGGCTTGGGATGCTTGTGTCTGGGGTCTCGAGAAGGACACGCCGGGTCGGAGGTTGTGTGCTGAAGCCCTCGCAGATGCAGACGTTCGGATCGGAAGCAATACTCGTGGTGTGATAGTAATACATATAAACAGCCTATTTCTACAATACACAATAAAGGACTTTTCAGTTGCCTCTCTTCCCTAGTGTCTTCTTCTGTTTGTTACAAGTGGGCACACCGACATGAGGCGACGATGATACTGACGATACTGAGCCTGATTAGTCTAAGAGTAGTGTATATAGACATACTTGTGCGCAACCCGAGAAGATTGTTCCTTATTTTTGTCCAACAGCAACCACGCTGGAGCGCTTTTGCCTTCAACACATCGACTTACATATGGGTAACATCATGGTTGAAAGAGATGACATTACTGGCACCATTGATTGGGAGTCCCTAGGTGCATATCCAGTCTGGCAGCGTTCTCAATGTCCTGACTTTCTTGTTGGCAGAGGCATCAGTGTAGAAGTCAATGATGCTGACAAGTGGGGTGATCAGAAGGATTTCCAACAGCTTCTCGAGGAGACGAACCTCCGTAATTTTTCTGCTCAGAGATAGTAAGTCGAGATGAAGCGTTTGGAGCGGCTATGCAAGAGGATGGCAAACTTCAGGAGAAAAAAGTTATTCTGCTTGGAGACTTTCCTACGAAAAGCAAACGCTGGATGGGAGTGTCTCAACAATGGCATTGATGGCAGAGATTATAATTGTTTGCAGCTCTAACAGAAGGTACTTTGTCCGAATATAGTTATTTCATTTCACTTCTTGCTGCTCGGAATCTGAATCGGACCGCTGCGTATGTGTTTGTGTTGCGCACGGTTCTCTTTGTTTTAATAAAGCTGCTGTCGATATTTTTTCTAAGAGCAAGTATAAAATGGTTGCCTTTAGCACTTGTCTCTCGTTTTTTCCCAAGCATTTCAACATCTTACTGACAGCAGTTATTTGACATGAAAAGACAGAAAAGGCTGGTAGCTGGAGACGTTCTCGAAATCTGAAGGCCAACTGCTGCATATTCAGCCGAGTCCAGTGTACTTTATTACCATTTAAATCCATTAGAGGCCCACGCATAAAATGAGACGACCGTTTGGCTGGGGAAGGCAAATCACGTTGCAACAAAATTTCTTTCTTGTATTAGAGGTGGTTTTTTCGCGTTCCTTCACATCCATATCGCCTTCCTGGTGAATGGTTTCTTTCAATTAGGATATAAATTGTTGGACTTTGAGATGGGATTGATACCTTTTCTGTTCTGTGTGTGTGTGAGAGAGAGATGGAGTGAGTGAGGGTGAGGAAAAGAGTGAGAGAAGGGAGAGAGAAGAGAGAGAAGACAGATTTTTGACCTGATGGTTCAGCCACACGTGTAGCTCTACTTCATTCTTGTCGCTTTCATTAATTTGAATACTTGCGGACACTTCCACCGTTAATCTGTAAAACTTTCCAGATTACCGGACGGTGACTGTACTGAAATATGGGCTTATGGTTTATTGAAGAAACATAATGAAATGTCAAGGTCGCCGGTGTCGTTAATATCGTCTTGGGACAATCGAATCCAGTCCTGCACATCAAAAGTCCTATGACTTCGCTCAGGAATTCAGCACATCCTTCGGCTCTCGCTCAGCCTCCTATTCTTTCTCTCGCTTGGAAGGGGTGAAGATGGTGGGCCTCTTATAGCTCGCTTTTGTAGGTGGGGTCCTGAGGCCTGGAGGAAGAATAGGTCCGATGATGTTGTTCTCGACAAATGACTAGTGTAACGCAAAATAAAAATAATAGTGATCAGATCGGCGAGAGAGAATCATGGAAGAGAAGGGAAGAGTAAGGAGAGAGCTTTACATTGCACATACGCACATACCTTGATGGAAAAGAATAGCTGCGTGACATAACGAACACCACCTGTGTCTCTTTGGTAGCGCGGGAGACAGGCTTCACCGACATGGTAAAGATGGTAGATTCCTTCCAGCTCCAGATCCATAACCCACAGATCTGCCTTGTAGCCAAAGACATGTAGGCCAAACATAAATGTCTTTTCCGCACCGCCATCAAGCTCATGGTCAATCTGATCTTTCATCAAAATTACCAGCTTCCAAAGATCAGCGACGTAATCATCGACGTTGTCATCATGCTCAGGGGGCTTGACTTCTGAGATGAGGAAGGCAAGCCCTTTCTTCTTGATAACCAGGTCTGGACGGTAACCTTCGCGGCCACAATCTTCACGTCGTGCCTGGGAACCTTCTATCTGTTTGTTCGCCCAGATCACCTCAAAGTCTTTACCAGGAAAGACGGGAGCGACAAAGGGACCGAGACGGTGATGAACATGTGTGTCCTCCCCTTTGCAGTCTGTGGCACTGTTCCAGGTCCGCTTTAGATTCTCCGATCTAGTGGCAGTTAAAATTCGTCTTAATACATGTACTTCAGTTTGTGTTTCACTGCAGCCATTGATTTCCTGAACTTACAGTCGCTTCCAGACTGATAATATAGGGTTCTGAGAGACATCCGAGTGAGCTGTTGTGAGCTCTCCACATTTTCTGAGTTCATTCTCCAGGTCCAAGTGAAGCGCAAGTTCGGCTGCAGACACGTCCTCAAGAGGGAACCTGGACTCAAATTTTGCGCAAATCTCAGCATGCACTGCAGAAGGCATTCCAGGGAGAGCCGAGCGCATGTCCCAGATAGAGTTCACAGCCCTGTTCGTATATTAAAATCAATCCATGATGACATGATGGAACTAAAAGGGACGCACGATGAACTTACAAGAAATAGTGAAGATGCTCCAGCTCCATGGTGGTCGAGGCATTCACGACTTTGCTCGAGTCTTGCTGCAGTTTTTTGAATGTAGCGGTTATGTTGTAGTCTCCACAATAAGCATCTTCGGATGAGCAGGGAGCCGAAAGGACTGGATCCAAATCAACTTTAAATAATGAACGCGGTTTGCGCTTCCTTCCAACACGACTCTCCGCTCCTACTTGCGATCTCTATACATCAAAAAAAGAAGCTCTGAGCAAGTTTAGAAAGCCGTCTATGTTGTCAAAGCGTCAATCAACTGCCCAGAGTCAGTTTTACCTTTAATGGCGATGTTATTGTAGGCGTTGCTTTTTTTGTGGCCGTTGCTAATGATGTTGTGGCTGTTGCTGTTGCTGTCTGCGTTGATGCTGCCGGTGCCGCTGCATGAGTGTATGAAGACATCCAGGTCCGTGATGATCCCGACGTAACTGGTGCATGGGTGCGTGGCTGGTTGAGTGAAGGCACGGGCGTCTGTATTGCTGATGAAGCCTCCGGTTCAGGAGCGTACGACTGCTTGCTTGAGGACGACGACCTCCGCGATGTTGCCGTTATATGGGCGCGTAGCCGATCAGCAGCAGGCTCCTATACCGGACCAATGATGACAGTTTTAGTTCCGAGATGATAAAAGCGAGCAGAAACAGAAGCAGGAAGCACCGCAAAAGATTTTTACATTAGGAGCAAAGGCTGTGACTCTTTCTCGATCCTGAGCCGAAGTGTCGTGGATAGCACCATTACCAAGGGGGCTGGATGGCAGTGCTGATGATCTTGTCGCTGTTGATTCTGCTGCTGATAAAAACGACAACGACAATGAGGTTGAGATTGACAATATGAATAATAAAGTCAAGGCAGGCAGCACCAAGGATGATCAATTTGCCACCCTAAAATAAGGTAACTTACTTGTCACTGGGAACTGGCTTTTAACGCTCTCGGTGTAATATTCTAAGACGTGTTCCTGCTGCTCCTTCACCTTTGACTCCACTGTGCTTACGTACACTTGCGCCGCCCTGTGCCGCCAGAACTGAACAGCTTCGTCGCTATTCTTCCACTTCAGCCAGTCTTTGTAAAGATATTCGCCCACACTCCTCAGTATTAGCTCCTTTGACCCTTGTGGCCCCTCCTTCGACTTGAACAATTTCAAAATCCGGGCATACTGGTTCTCCATATACGTTCGTCCCTTGTGAGACTCGTCTGCAATATGCAAAAAGAATGCATCTGGAGTGATGGTATACGGATCTGTATACGATTGGAAAAAGGCCTTCTTTGGTAAATTGAGAAGACAGTCGAGAGCCTCGCGCCATTTGTTCCGCAAATCGCTCTGCATGGTGTTCGTCGGGGAAGGGATAATTAGAATGCGAACCATCTATCAAGAGCGCACTGAGACATTCGCGCAACGGACTACGATGACGTCACCGAAAAGGTGAAATCATCGGCCTGCGGCAACTATCTAAATCCACCCGAAGGTAGACAAGGGTGCTTGCGAGCACCTCGAAGTGAAAAAAAAAGCTAGTCTAGCTATCGACCTGCCAATTGCTTGGCCGCTGTCGCCTTGTTCTTGGTGGTCGATGCCTTTTGCTTGGCCATGGTTGTTTTGGTGCGCTTGCCACCGGTCTCCTTGCCATCGCCATCCCCCTCTGCCTGGCGCTTGCAACCAGCACGACCTGCACGACTAGTACGACAACCATTGCTGCTTGCTTGCTGCAACGAATCTGGAGCGTCCTTGAGTAGCTCCAGCCAGGGGTGGTGGCCGTCCTTGTCGACCGGATGCAGGTAAAGTGGTCGCTGCTGCTGCTCGACATGGCCGCGCAGAATGTTGACGATATTGTGTCCTGCCATCACGTCGCGGTGCATATACTTTTTGCAATGGGAGCAGTTGAGGCGGCGAATGCTCTCGGTCTGGCTGACAAACTGCTCGCACTTTGGGCACTTCTTTGAGGTGTAATACTCGTGCACGCCAACAACGAGATATCCGAGCGACCGCGCCTACGCGATGGAATAACAGAGAGCGCGAGGGATATGTCAGTTAGCAACAGTAGCTAGATTGGAGCACTACAAACAGCCCACAATAAACAGACGAATAGTTACCTTCTGGATGAAGTAAGCCTCGAACGTCCCATGCAAGGACGATAATCCCGAACTGGAGGTGAATCGCCCCATGCCGATCCCAATCACAACCTTGTCCTCCTCCTTCTTCTCGCCAATGGAGCCGCCGATCATCCGTAGGAGCGAGTCTGCCAGGCATTCGAACTCGCGCTGCCTAGCCTGCTGCGACATCCGCTTGAACTTCTTGGACCTGAATCGGCGGCCGTTGTAAAACTTGTCCAGATGGACCTCGTGCATCTTACGTCCCTGCACGTGAGCAGCGAAGTCGGCGGCGGAACCGCGGAGGGGTGGGAGTGACGACTCAATCGTGCAGATAGAGAGAGACTCGGTTGTTGCTGCCTCCGTGCTGCTGGTTGAGGGCTGGTTGACCGTTGATGGTGCTGTTGACTCGGTGTTGGTGGTCGACGGGCTGGAGTGTATCTTCAAGTCGGCGCCCTTCTGCCGATTCATCCAAGTCCTATGTCTGTGAGTGGGTTGCGCGACAGCTTTCTGCTTGACTGCCAAGTTGATATGCCGCTCGCCTCGGTCTTGACAGACCTTCTTCTTCTTGCCCTTGCCGCGACCTCTTTTACGATGGCCTCGGCTGCCGCGCTTTTTTTGCTGCCGGTGGCGGCGTCGCTTGCCAATCTTGGGGCTCTTGTCTTTTGGCATATGGCCGTACGCTCCGACAACGAACGCTTGGCCTAGGTCGAGGCCCAAGTATGACACCTTGTCAATGTCGTCAGGGGTGCAGCCAAGGAGGCGCTCAACATCGGCCGCGGACTTGAAGACATTGTGCACCTCGGTCAGATAGTCATTCGTGCCGGCGGTGGTGGTGAGCAGACGATCTGGCAAAACATCGGTCTTGTACCGCTTGAACTTGACTGAGTTCAGCTCGCGGACCTTGTGTGCGAGAAGCTGCGCGGCTCGATCAAGACGAATGGCTATGGCTTGCAAGAAATAGCCCTTTTCCTGGTAATTTCGGGGATCGAAACTGTCACAGCGGAGTGTGTTGATATGGGCACGCATCTCGTCAGGCTCGACAACCTTGATGGCTGCCGCGATACCAGATCCTTCTTCTGTCGCCCACGCAGGCGATCGCCATCAGGGGTCCTTGGGTCGATGGGGGTAATGAGGCGCTGGATCAACACGCCCGGCGCCTGGAATGAGAGCCAGTCTTGCGTCAGCTCCGCCTGGGTGAGCTGCCGCTGTTGGTCCGTGCAGCCAATGAGCTTCTTGAGGATAGGGTGCAGCTCGTCCATCTTGTGCAGAAAAGCGGCCAGCTCGATCTCGGTGAATGTCATATACCCATGCTCCTCCTCCGACAGGGACGAAAGACGCCAGGGCCGGCCGGTTGTTGCATTCGCTCGCACAAAAACCTGGATCGCTGGTTCCTGGGATGTCAAATCTACTTCTCGATCGCTCTCCAATTGTCCCTTCTTGATCATCGTTTGAACCTATGGTAATTCATAGAAAACGAGCGATTCAATTCAATTTTGTTGTCCACATCGATGACAAGAATGAAAAAAAAGTAAGAAATGACGAATACGGTGCATTACCTTTTCCGACAACTTTTTGGCTCCGTGCTTATAATGCCTCTTCAGCTCGGCCGACAGCTGTGATGCGACGGATCGAACCACAAAAGTCGGCGTGTACTCCTTGACACTCTTGAGCATGTCTGCTTTGGCCCCTTGTGACTTCTCCAGATGCCCCATCTCCTGTAGACGACCAATGAAGGTGTTGACAGCTGAACCGATCTTACTCTTGTCAGGCAGGTTACCCGAGTACAGGAAGCAGAGGAAAGAGCGGATGAAGGGCGCATTGGATCCATCGTCTTGACCGTCCCCAGCAGGGCCGACATCGTCACCGCCGCCGTTCATCTCCTTGGACGAGAGCCGAGGGCATAGGCTGTCGAGAATACCTTGGTCGTCCTTGCTTATGGCAGTCACGGGCACTGCAGGGCGAGGGGCACCAGGTGAAGATGAAGGATAGAAGAGGTCCTCCAGATACAGGCCAATGAGCATCTGGCATCGCTTCTTGGTCTCCCATGCCACCCGGACTGCACCACGAATAGGATGTTGTCAAGAGCGTCAAGCTTTGGTTCAGAGAGATAGAGGATAAGGGTGGAAAGACCATGTTCGTTGAGGATGCAACATTGACAGGATTCGCGTATGGGTGGTGTACAAAATTTCAGTTGAAAGTAATGTGATACATGCTCTACATTGAGTATGCACACTGGCTCCTCCTCAGTCATGCGAGATTACTCACCATGGCCTTTTCCTTCGTCGTTCCAGGTCATTTCTGAAAACACCAATATCTACTGCATGGACTCGACTCACAAGACGGCAAAGGACATCACGCCGATCGAAGAGGGCAGCAAGATTTACAACTCAGTGTACTTGTTCACGCTACTCGTCAAGGACAAGGACGTCCATCAAGGAATCCCTGTCGCCTTCATGGCGTGCAAGTCCGAATCCCGGTATGTATTTACTTTGTTTCTGTATCATGCCCGTTGTGGCGCGTCATTCTTTCATGCAGTTGACTGAACATGTCTTTACTTTTGCACCTTTGCACACATTAGATATCCCATCATTCGGTGGTTGGACTGGCTAAAGAACGAATGTGGTTTGAAAACGGATGCATTCATGGTGGACTGTGCCGAGGCCGAGTCTCATGCCATTGGGACTGTTTTTCCTGAAGCAAGGCTCGGTAGGTATCCTCTTCCCTCTTATGGCCTGATGCCATGCGGCATGCTTGAGCAATATTCTGGATGACCTAACATAGTACCCGTGTTGCATTCATTCACACAGGAAGAACAGAGGAAGCAGATGCGGCCCCTTTTGAACGAGGTTCGCAGAGTCAGATCACCCGAGTTGCAGCAGACACTCTGGACCAGGTTCAAAGAGCTTTATTCGGGCGCATCGTCAGTGATCGATTATATTCAGAAGAACTGGTTCAATAAGGAGGGAAGACTGGAGAAATGGGCGTTATTTCACAGGGAAGTGAAGTGCACCTCAATTCCTTTCCATGTCGATCATCACGACTACCACCGGTTGACTCATATATCTGTTTTATTTATTTCTTCTTATTTTTCATTAGGATGGGCAAGTTGTCACGACCAACAATTGGATAGAGTCGTGGCATGCTCGTTTGAAGGGCGATCATCTTGGTCGCGATCGGAATCTCCGTGTCGATCGGCTTGTTTATTTGCTGCAGGATCGAGTAGATAGAGAGCTTCGATTCGCATATCTCAAGACCAAGAGAGGCTTCCAACCCATACCCTGGAGAAAGGGGGACGTGGAGAGGAAACAGAAAGCAGAGTTCGACGAGGCACAACGCAAGATTGATTACAACAGAGACCAGCCCTGCGATGATGGACGCTTACGGGTATGGCTTCACCAACCATTTTGCGTTCGAGCACCGTTCCAAGTTCGCCTGCCTTAGCCAAATGTTACTTACAGTGGGGTATACTTTAACTTCCCCTTCTTGTGTAGATCTCCATTCAGTCATTTGACCCCGACACTCCAGACAGGTATTATATCCTTGTTGTCATCGCCAGATCCGGGCAACTCCTCTCATGTTCGTGCCTCGACTTCACCAAGCGTGAACCCCTTCCGTGCAAGCACATTTTTCTTGCTGAGCGTGTGTTTCACGACCTTTGGTTCAGTCGCTTTCTTTGCCCGTCTGTGTCGGCCGATATCATCGAGGACCGGACAGTCGACTTCAACGATGGTCCCAACGACAACATCAACAATGATAACATGCGCAACAACAATGACACGGGCATCTTCGAGCAAGACTCACCCAGAGACCAACTAGCAGTGCTTAACCCAAAAGTTTACACCCAACTCGAATACGAGAGGGCCAGGAGGGAGGAGGAAGAAAGACACCGGCGGAAGGAGCAGAGGAAGAGAGACTTTGAGGATGCAGAGCAAGAGCTCTGTAACAATGGGCGCATGATTGTCGAGCTGATGAATAAGAAGTCCAAGACAGGCAGCTTGGAGGACCTGCAGGCTGCAGTGGCCTCCTCCAAGGCTTTGGTGCATCAACTAAGAGACCTGCTCAAAAATGATGCCTTATTTCCTTTCATTCTTTTTTAGCTAATCGTAGTCCGATTCACGCGATCCTTTTCTTTCTGAAAAAAATATACATCACTGTTCCTATCATGCATTACACCACTTCATCTCCTCTTTCCTACACAAGCAATCATCCTTCGCAGCGAGGTACGATCGCGCCATCATTCTGCAGTGGTTTTTGAATTTCACAGCCGCTGTCTGGTCGATCCCACGAGACTTTGCTAGACATTCAGCGGCGTGCGGTTTGATGGCGCTGGCTTGTGACATAATGCCATAGACACGTCAACGGGCCCTCAGCAAGGGTTGGTTTTGGTGTCTCCTTGACTCTAAAGCGGTGCTCACCCTTTGGTAAGTATATCTAGGTTTCGAGCAGTGGCGTCCTAGCCCGACACTCCCTGCCCCACTGAGGTGGGCCACAGCCGAGAGTGCGATCGCGCCATCATTCTGCGGTGGTTTTTGAATTTCACAGCCGCTGTCTGGTCGATCCCACGAGACTTTGCTAGACATTCAGCGGCGTGCGGTTTGATGGCGCTGGCTTGTGACATAATGCCATAGACACGTCAACGGGCCCTCAGCAAGGGTTGGTTTTGGTGTCTCCTTGACTCTAAAGCGGTGCTCACCCTTTGGTAAGTATATCTAGGTTTCGAGCAGTGGCGTCCTAGCCCGACACTCCCTGCCCCACTGAGGTGGGCCACAGCCGAGAGTGCGATCGCGCCATCATTCTGCGGTGGTTTTTGAATTTCACAGCCGCTGTCTGGTCGATCCCACGAGACTTTGCTAGACATTCAGCGGCGTGCGGTTTGATGGCGCTGGCTTGTGACATAATGCCATAGACACGTCAACGGGCCCTCAGCAAGGGTTGGTTTTGGTGTCTCCTTGACTCTAAAGCGGTGCTCACCCTTTGGTAAGTATATCTAGGTTTCGAGCAGTGGCGTCCTAGCCCGACACTCCCTGCCCCACTGAGGTGGGCCACAGCCGAGAGTGCGATCGCGCCATCATTCTGCGGTGGTTTTTGAATTTCACAGCCGCTGTCTGGTCGATCCCACGAGACTTTGCTAGACATTCAGCGGCGTGCGGTTTGATGGCGCTGGCTTGTGACATAATGCCATAGACACGTCAACGGGCCCTCAGCAAGGGTTGGTTTTGGTGTCTCCTTGACTCTAAAGCGGTGCTCACCCTTTGGTAAGTATATCTAGGTTTCGAGCAGTGGCGTCCTAGCCCGACACTCCCTGCCCCACTGAGGTGGGCCACAGCCGAGAGTGCGATCGCGCCATCATTCTGCGGTGGTTTTTGAATTTCACAGCCGCTGTCTGGTCGATCCCACGAGACTTTGCTAGACATTCAGCGGCGTGCGGTTTGATGGCGCTGGCTTGTGACATAATGCCATAGACACGTCAACGGGCCCTCAGCAAGGGTTGGTTTTGGTGTCTCCTTGACTCTAAAGCGGTGCTCACCCTTTGGTAAGTATATCTAGGTTTCGAGCAGTGGCGTCCTAGCCCGACACTCCCTGCCCCACTGAGGTGGGCCACAGCCGAGAGTGCGATCGCGCCATCATTCTGCGGTGGTTTTTGAATTTCACAGCCGCTGTCTGGTCGATCCCACGAGACTTTGCTAGACATTCAGCGGCGTGCGGTTTGATGGCGCTGGCTTGTGACATAATGCCATAGACACGTCAACGGGCCCTCAGCAAGGGTTGGTTTTGGTGTCTCCTTGACTCTAAAGCGGTGCTCACCCTTTGGTAAGTATATCTAGGTTTCGAGCAGTGGCGTCCTAGCCCGACACTCCCTGCCCCACTGAGGTGGGCCACAGCCGAGAGTGCGATCGCGCCATCATTCTGCGGTGGTTTTTGAATTTCACAGCCGCTGTCTGGTCGATCCCACGAGACTTTGCTAGACATTCAGCGGCGTGCGGTTTGATGGCGCTGGCTTGTGACATAATGCCATAGACACGTCAACGGGCCCTCAGCAAGGGTTGGTTTTGGTGTCTCCTTGACTCTAAAGCGGTGCTCGACTCTTTTACTTTTACTTTTTTTTATGTATTTTGTTGGATCTACTTATCAAAGCAAATATCACTGCCCTGCCGTTTTCTACATTTAGATGGCCTTCGCAAGTACGGTGACTGACCTTCCCATATGTTTTCCGGTAATTGAATAAGAGTGATATATTTTAGAATAGGTAAAATAGGGAGGTCGGCCATATCCTGACTTTGTTGACCCCTGACTTGCATCCATTCGCACTCCACACACCGTGGACCATAATTCTATTTCCACCAATAGACCAAGAGACAACGGAGAAAGGTCTTTCACAGGCGCCTCTTTCTCCTCTTTCTCTAATCTAGGTGATGGCATGTTCTGACATTAGCCAGTTGAAACGCTACTCGTCACACCGACCGATACACCAACTTACCATTCTCTCTTCGTATCAACCGGTCGTATATGCAAATATATAGCTGTTGCCGCTTCGTACCAGGCTTTCGAAGACTCAGTGGACACACCAGACTACGCCTATGCATATAGCAATGTGCTCGAAGGATCGTCTGGCAATGTCCATGTCGAACGCGACGACCCGGCGTTTGCTGAACGCGTTGACAATCAAGAAGACGACACGGACAACGACGACGATACGGCAGAAGCTACGGATGAGGATACAGACTACGGCTTAGACGACGTCGATGTCACCGGTGTTGCAATGAGTGACGAGGAGGGGTGTCAGGAACGACTGCTGGATAGGCGTAGCAAGAGAATGGCGAAACAAGCACCAGGGAAGGCGCAACCTGCTCGCAGGAGGGCAACAATGGAATCCGGCGACCAGACTGCACAGCAACTCTCCACATTCACTTTCAAGGCCTCCGTCCAGCAATGTTCCTCCTCAACCCCTAAGACCTCCAGCACAACCAGCTCCTCCAAGACCTTCATGGCCAAGTAGCACAGGTCGACAGAAGCTCAGCGATCCAGGGACTTGGCACTCAATGAATATCGCGTCGAAATGGAGCTTCAGGCACAGCGTCATAGTAACTTGGCTACGAGTACGGAAAATATGTACTCGCGGTACCAGCTCCATTGGAGGGTAAGTGTTGCACTAGAGCGCGGTCATGTCACTGGAAAACAGACACCTCGCAATCGTACTAATCTATCTCTACAGACATTTCTGGGACTTCTGCATTCGAAAGGGATACACGGATCATCTCGTATTCTCAAAACGATTCCAGGTTTATATGGCTGAGAATTTGGCTGAGAATTTGGCTGAGGAAACGGATGAGGATGAAGGTGTCTATCTAATACGTGTCCTAAGAAGAAAGAAGAGGAGGTTACGTCAGGTGCACAGGCGGGTCCCTTGGGCAAGACCGATAGACTTCCTTCTTATGAGACCGTGGATGCTCACATCAAGGCTGCTTGCGAATCTCAGAAGGCGGATCCTTCGAATGTCGCCATGCACTCGGAATCGTATCCACGATCCAAAAAATCAGAGGACTCATGAAGAGCTATAGGCTAAGGATTGCGCGTACCAGGAAGTCGGCTCATGCGACAAGCTTGACAATTGAAGACGGGTACGAGCTCGAATCCCTCAAGCAAATCATGCGGAAAGGCTGGAACCATAACTACCAGCGATTTCGGGGTGGTCGGCGCCATAAACTGGTGGGACTCCATCAACGACTCAATGCGTCCTGGTCCCATTTTATGATGGCTCGCGGTGAGAATATGAGGATGGCCACATTTGGAGATATCTCATCGCATGCTTCTCGTCTCAACTCTCAGGACGAGTACTTTGTCTTAGGGGCCGTTCTTTCGATGTTACAGTGCGCAACGAAAAGTTCACATGTTTTGCAAAATTCATCTTTCCCCTTCATGACTTTGCGTTCGTACATTCGATTGCTCCAGAATCTCAGTGGACTGTACTTCGTATTACTTCCACCACTATGTAAGTTTCGAGAAGATCTGATGACTCTATGGACTTCTATGTGATTCTAAAGTCTCATGTCCATGTGAACTTTTTGTTGCGCACTGTACAAGGAAAGACCAATCGCGAGGGCAAGGAAAATTTCGGAGTTGTTGTACGCAATAAGGACGTCGAGATTTGTCCTGTCAACAGCCTTGCATTCTTCTTCGAGTAATGGATGGTACGCAACGCTTGATGCTGCTTTCTGCCCAAAAATATCTTCATTGTTGTCAATAATAATATTTAACAATATAAATATTTAATAATACCTTTCTGTCCCTTCCTATCTCTCTATAGTATGGTGGATCGCCTTTCGATGATGACGGATGGACTGCGTACTACCTAATGTCTGGCAAGGATAACAAGTCCAAGCTGTCGGCTGCAGCCCACTACCGGGCCTCAAAAGAGCTATGGGAGGATGCAGGAGTCGTTACCTCGAACCCCACTCATGCTCATCGCGGCGCTGGGGCTCGCCATGCTCAGGATGCTGGTGCAGAGATATCCGCGATCGAGCAACATGGTAGTTGGGGTCATGGCCGCGTCTCGACACATTACTTGATCAGAATCCCACACAAGGTTGCATTTCAGATGGCTGGCTGTATTCAGCACAGCGTCTTCAAAGGACCCTTGTTTTTGGAGTTCAAGGAAACCTTGCTAAGGAGTATGGAAACCACAAGATCTCCCATGACGGACAATCTCTCCGTCAATGCCCCAGCTCTCCATAGCGAATTCGGCAGGATGAACAACAGAATGAGTCGAGTCGAAAGCGAACTTCGCCACCTCTTTCAAGAAAGCAACAACCACACAGCCCAGCAAGTAAAGCGCCCGGAACACCTCCTTGTCAACCAGTTCAGCAACTATGTCACCCACAACAACAGCTGTAATAGGGAGCTAGTAGCTCAGATATTCGGAATTATACAAGACATATCGACTTCGATTAGTCACGCTGCTCACCTTGGACTGCAGTCGGTTATGGGGCACCAGCAACAACAGGGGTAGCAATGGGGGCAGCAGCAAGGGCAGCAACAGCAACAGGAGCAACATATTCCGCCTGCAGCACCAACAGCACCAGTAGCTTCAGCAGCTCCAGCAACTCCAGCAGCTCCTAGACAGCAGTCCTTGAAGGAGAGGCGGATGGTGCTCGAAGAATTAGGGTCCCGATATGTACACTATCCGCCCATTAGTGTGGATCTTGTCGACGTTACAATGCTGCCGCGCAATGAGCCACTTCAGCGACAATGGGATGAATTGTTCAGAGGCATAGACGGGCGGCCAGCACTTTGGACCTTGAATAAGACTTTTAAATCGAAATGGCGCAAAGGGCATGGTAACACGCTGGCGAAAACATTCTCGCTCAAGAAGACGATCGTGTACTCCATCTTGGACTTGAAACTGGACACCGAAAGGGCGACGTTGGAGGCAAGGGAGGAGTCAGCCTTGGAAGCCGTGGAGGATCAACTGAGGGTCATGACCTTGAACAGGTATTACCTGAACGTCGCTAAGGATATGGCGCAGCTGGGGCAGCCAGGTCCGCAGCTGGAGGACGAGGAGGAGCAGGAAGAGAATACCTTGAGGAACACGCGACATAAAAACTTGAGATATACTAATGCTAGATAATATAATACTCCGTCATACTTGAAAAGAAGTTAACTATTGCTACATTGCTGCTACATGATTCATTGCATGCCCCCCCCCCCCTCCTCCCATCGGATGAACACTTTATATTACTCAAGTCAACACCCTTCGCTCACCATTCATCATTGCAATTGAAAAAGAACCCCCGAATCCGCGCGCGGTTATGTATTTATCAACTCCAACGAGTTGGTGTATACCTACAGCCGCTTCAGCCATATATAAAATCCGGATTTACTAAGTAGTTTCAATGATAGAGTACTTCATTCTTGACCGCTGTCGCCTTCATTAACTTGATAAGTGAGCACGTGGAATTCTACATATTTTTTTTCAATTGGAATGAATACTTAAGGGCAGGGGCACTTCCGCTACCAGCTTATCGCAGGACAGTAAAAGTAAATGAGGTAAGCAGCACAGATGGAGCGGATGAATCTACGGATTGCCTAGCCAAATATCCTCCTATCGAAAAGCCAAGACTATGGGGAGATTGCTCATTGGTTACAGGACAAAGACAGCAGGACAAGGACATACACCTTTATTCGCGTCCTCAATGACAACAAACATCACTTTAAATGGTTGGCGCTCAGAGCAATAAATACCTTTCTGTTGAGTGAATGTTCGAGAGACTTCGACTTCGACATTGGCTCCACCTTGAGAGCTATGCGCGCCGCGAGATTTTAGGAAAAAGAAAGGTGTTGTTCTTTCGAACAAATCTATAGAACAATGGGCTTAATCTCAGCAGATCGTAGTGACAAGGCTACTCTACTGCTTGCAATATCCCGTTACATTAAAGTCATCTACAATGGATATAGTCCTGTGCACAGTCGACGCTGTGGTGGACAAGACGCTGCTCTATGCACCACCATCGCATGCCAGCAATCAGGCCCACAAACTGTATCAGCACCCACGTCTGTGCACCTGCACTGCTGTCATAGCAGGTCGCCACAAGCCCCAGTGGGAAATGTATGGTCATTAAGAGACTTCCGATCACATGCAGGATTCTGCAGCGTGTGTGGCGCTTCGGCAGTCTCCGACGTGCTAGGTCGTCAAACTCCAAACACACAGTGTACTCGATCAAGCTTTTTGTGGTGTTTTGGTCATTCAGTAGGTACACTCGCTGTTCGCAATTGGCGTTGCACTGGTGTCCGGACTGAACAGCGGGCCCGGCACTGAGCACGATAAAGAACCAGCCAAGCCAGCCTAACAGCACATTACCTGCCCACAGCTGCATGTCGGCCCACGCCATGATCGCTGAAGCAGCCAGTGGCCAACACGCAGCAATCCATCGCACAATGTTTGCATACGTTCCCGTGTGTGTATCTTCCTGTGGGGATACTGTCATGCGGATGTAATGATGGTGGACGCGATCCTGGGGCTTTAGAGCAGACACTGCAGCTACAGCACGATCCTGCACAGCTGCGTAGACGCAGCTACCCATCTGCTTCATCCGGCCGTCGGAGACGGAGTAGCACTCTGCTTTTGCATTCCTCAAAGGCGCTACACCCACATACTCGTCCCAGTCGTTGATCCTGCCTGATAATGCACATGCTGTGTGCACCATCAGCATCGCTCCGAGCTTGAACGTAGGGCCAGCCACTGGTTGGCACGCCCCATTAACCAGCGCTGTAGTCAGCGTGATTGCACCATATGAGTCTTTGTAGAGGCACTGTGTCAGCATTGCGGGCGTCATGGCATCACATCCAAATGCACCCAATACTGCTAGTGCACTGGATACTGAGGTGACTGTGGTCGATGTTGTCTCGTCCATGCTTGCTTTGTGTTTTCAGGATATTCCGTGGGTCGGCTTTGGTGGTTGGGTGCTTGTATGTGGAATCAAGAGTCCATTCCGAGGTATTTGTACTCTGGGGATTTTCTCAGCCTGCCACTCTCTCTCGCATTCCATCTCATGATTTACTATGAGGTGTCGAAGATGGAAGATTCTACCATGAAAGTAGATAGATTTTGTGTAACCTTGGTGGGGCGAAGCAAATGTAAGGGATAACATGTTTGTTTCCATGGAAGCAAACATGGAAAAGAAAGGACAATGGCGAGGACAAAATGTTGGCGAAGCAAATGCGCGGGTTCACTGACTCATGTTTGTTTGCATGGAAGCAGGCAAAAAAAACATATTTACACACATGAAAAAGTATTGGCGAAGCAGATGTGCGGATTCACTGACTACATGTCTGTTTGCACACGGCGTTGGCGAAGCAACATACGTGTCTTGCATGAACGAAAGAAAGGGCCAGTGAGTTATATGGTGAAGCGCCTTGGATGGACTCTTTGAATACACAGAAAAACAAATATAAAAGATACATCTACAGGGACTATGACCTTGACAACACCCGACATCGAATCTCCATCACAGCATACTCAAGACATCCCTGCCAGACACACAAACGCTCCTCCACAACCTATTCCATCCCAAACACCTATCCTGCTCTAGCGAGTCATGATTTCCATCGACGAGGATGCATCAGATGAGCGTATTACAGCGACCGTTCATGACACCAAACGACTACTCAAAGCAACAGCAACACTCTCCAAGGCATTCCAAGACGGTGATCCAGAGGACACAACCCATGTCATCATCGGGCGATCTGAAGGTATGTCTGTGGCTAAACTTGATTTAAATGGGACTGGACTTTGGGCTTTCAGTGGCGCATTGCTTGGACCAGCTGCAGTGTGGATTGAGGTTTTGTATCCTGTTAACTGTCCACTCTTCACTGATTTACATTACTCCCAAATACTCAACAGAAGATCCGTCTGAGAGATGGGCTATGTCTCCAACAATGAACGGCTCCCTGGCTTTAAGCGAAATCGGTAACCCGTCGCGTCTTCCTCACGTGGCGGATATCAAGGAAGCTCTTTCTCGCTCTGGATTAACCGAAAATCAGAACTGGGATTCCGAGGAAGACAGAAATTCCGATGAGGACTGGGGCTCCGATGAGAGCTGGGGTTCCGATGAGGGCTGGGGTTCCGATGAGGACAAGAATCACAATGAGGACAAGGATTACAATGGGAACAGGGATAACACTGGGGACAGGTATTACAATGAGGACAGGGATTATAATGAGAACTGTATTTCAGACGATGGCAAACCAGCAGGAGTAGAGGAGAGTGCTCTGAGTGCAGTAGATGTGGGCAGCGCCATTGTCGAGCTTGCCACGATGGTGTTTGACTGCGCCGTCAATGGCACGACTACTGGTATTGACAGCCAGTGTGTCGCTGTCATGAGCAAGGTGCGACGGATTCCCTCTAAAGGAAGCCGTTGCAGATGCTCTCATTGCTTCATGCAGGCGCCTTGGCGGAGTGGACCAGTGGCAGGAATGAATGGTAACTGTGGTGCGTATGCCTGGGGGATCGGTAGCGGTTTGGTCGTAGGGCCTGGGGTAATCGACCAGTTGGTCGAGCAAACTTGGGAAAGCGTCAGCAATATGGTTGATAGGTGGGGACAGTTGGTTGGGAGCAAGGTGTGTGTGGCTGACTATAGGACCATCAATCACTCAGACGGCGGCATGAGCTTTTCTCCGTTACTGGCTGCTGAGATTCGGTCAGGTATCCCGTATGTTGATGGCATGACCACCATGGCCATCGGTTGTGAAGGGATGCTGAATGGTGCGGGAATGTATGAGCATTATCCGGCTACTGGCGACTACGAAGAGACGAAGCTCATGCATGATGGTGAGCATCGATGGATTGACTGTGCTGGAGGGGTTCCAAGGACGGTTATCAAGTCACTAATAGGCAATGAACGGTACGCGTGTGTGTCACACACCTGGGGGCGTGGCTGGTGCAAGGGGACTTGTGGCATCACAGGGGAGTACCAGGAGAAGCACGTGTGCAAATGGGGCTATTGGGATGAGCGGGATATAGCAGCTGCCGTTATAGCCACAGGATGGGATAGTGAGTTGTGGCTCGACTGGGTTGACGTTCCCACGCAGGCAGGCTTGAAGAAGGCCAACAAGATCAAGGCACAAGCCGAGCTATATGCTGATGCGAGTCGCGTGTTTGTGTTTGTTCCTGAACACGATTTCCTTTCGATCAAAGGTGCGCTAGATCTCAGTGAGACCGCTGACACCTTCGATGAGTTCCTTGAGGTGATACATCTACTCGGAGGTGTTAAATGGTTCACATCCACTTGGACGTTGCAGGAGATGTTCATGAGCTACGAGCGCATGATGGTTGTGACCCATGGTGGCAAGTCCATTGAGTGTGGATGGCTGGTAACACTGCAGGCTCGGTTGGGTGCCCTACTTGATAGATATTGGATGTGCCTCAAAGCTACCGATATGACTACGCTTCTTGCCCTTGGCGTACTGGAGCTTGGTGACTGTGATCCTGGGCGACTGGTTGCGGCTGCACTAATGCGTTGTCGTGGAATGACACATGATTGTTGTGATAGTGTAACTCACGAACGTTGTGGTGCACAGACGCATGATCGTTGTGGTGGAGGGATGCATGATATGGGAGTGTTTGATTCTATAAGGTATGAGCTGATCCTTGACGTACCAGGAGGACTGCCAGCGTGTGCCCAGCTTATAGGTTTAGCAGTGCAGCAGCATGATGTTAGTTGGCTGGCATTTGAGGCTGCCCCTGCGAAAGGAAGGATCGTCCCTGTATCCACAATGCCAATGTACGGGGCGAAGTGGCCTGCAGCTGGACGATGGCAAACAATCTGCGACTTGCTCGCCACTGGGGCAGGGTTGTTATGGTTTGGAGCTACTGGGACGGTTACGTTGTCGGAGACCATTCATTCTTGGTATGATGAGGACTTTGCATCTGAGGGCGTTTCTGGAGACAAGGGTACAGCTCGGGTCATTGTGCTCTGTGTGAGAGATACTGATCCCGCCAATGAGTGTTGGCTTGGGATGCTTATATCTGGGGTCTCGGGGAGGACACGCCGGGTCGGAGGTTGTGTGCTGAAGCCCTCGCAGATGCAGACGTCCGGATCGGGAGCAGTACTCGTGGTGTGACAGTAATACATATAAACAGCCTATTTTCACAATACACAATAAAGGACTTTTCAGTTGCCTCTCTTCCCTGTGTTCTCTCCTGTTTGTCACAAGTGGGCACACCGACATGAGGTGACGATGATGCTGATGATTCAGAGCCTGATTAGCCTAAGAGTAATGTATACGGACATACTTGTGCGCAATCCGAGAAGATTGTTCCTTATTTTGCCCAATAGCAACCACGCTGGAGCGCTTTTGCCTTCAACACATCGACTTATACATGGGTAACATCATGGCTGAAAGAAATGACATTACTGGCACCATTGATTGGGAGTCCTTAGGTGCATATCCAGTCTGGCAGCGTGCTTAATACCCTGAATTTCTTGTTGGCAGAGGCATCAGTGTAGGAGCTAATAATGGTGACAGGTGGGGTGAACAGAAGGATTTCCAACAGCTTCTCGAGGAGACGAACCTCTGTAATTCTTCTACTCAGAGATAGCAAGTCGAGATGAAGCGTTTGGAGCGGCTATGCAAGAGGGTGGCAAACTTCAGGAGAAAAAAGCCATTCTGCTTGGAGACTTTCTTACGAAAAGCAAACGCGTTTCAACAATGGCATAGATGGCACGGATTACGATTGTTTTGCAGCTCTAACAGAAGGTACTTTGTCCGAATAGAGAGTCATTTCATATAAATCGGACCACTGCGTTATTATTGAGTAGAGCCAATAATAATATGTGCAATAAAATGATATTTTTATTTCACCCTAAAGGCGTCTTCGTATCTTTCTTGGATCGGAGGTGTTCCTTCACATCCATATCGCCTTTCTGGTGAATGGTTGCTTCGATTGGAAAGAGGGAATGGAAGATCCAAGAATGACAAGTTGTACGATTGCACACTAGCAGTAGCATAACTCAGTTCAGCTCAATTAAAATTTTTATTATTGGAAAATATCTCCACGGGAAAAATGTAAAATTTATTTTGCATGGCTTTTGTGCCAACCTCCATAACTGCAAACACATCAACACATATGAATTGAGTGGAGCCACTATATACACGAAGCGAGCAGGGTTAGAGGTGTCCCACAAAGGTCGCGGCTCCACTGGAGGGCGCGGTGGCAAAGACGGCGCGGTTGAGTTTTTCTCCAGTCAAATTCGGATGGTGCTTCGCATAAAATTCCTTCTTTAGGTACTCAATGAACTCGGGCACCTTGTCCTCGGCCACCAACGAAACCGTCGCTCCACCCCATCCAGCGCCCGTCAATCTCGATCCATACGCGCCCGCACGACGGGCCAAGGCCGTCAATTCCTCGAGCTCATCACACGAGCAATCAAATAGCGCATGGCATGAATCCTGCGATGCATCCATCAACTCACCCAGTTGCGTAAACAGCGTCTCAGCAACGACGTCCTGTTCCTGCCGCATCGACTTTTCACAGATATTCCTGAACTGAACCACGCGTTTTTCCTCGCTGTAGACGTGCTTGGCACGGCGGTACAGATGAAACTTTTCAGTACGAATCGGTTGCTGGATATAGAGTCTTGTGAATTCTTGCTCGCTTAGTCCTGCGAGCTCGCACATTTTTGCGAACGAGACCCCGGATTTAATCTCCTCCGTGCCAAAGACGCGCTCGACAACCTTGGTCATCTCCGTCAGCTTCTCAATGTCAGTCTCGGCCTCGGTCTTGCCAGCAGATTCGTAGCCAATCTTGTCAAAATGCGCATCCAAGACCTGCTTCAGGTGCAGCTTGCCAGTTGCCGGGATCGGGATTCCCAAAGCCAGGGCCAGGATCCTGGCTGCGCCACGGGTTTCGACGACGCGGAGATTGTAGCACACGGGAGCCGTGACAGCCTTGTTGGAGGTGACGAGCGTGTCCGCGATGACGAAGGCGATGGGTGGGAGAGTCTTGGGGAAATGGACCGGGGTGACCTTAAGCACTGGGTGGAATTCGATGAAGAGAGCCGAGTTGGGTTTTGAGAGAATAGAGCAGGCCTGGTCCATGCCACCGACCATGGCGCCGACGTAGCCCTCAGAGCGGATGGAAAGAATGGCGAGCTCATGAGCCGAGGGTGACTTCTTGTCCTGGGGCAGGAGGGGTTCTTGGGCCTTGACAGTCGCGATGACGGAACAACAGACGACGGCTGAGGAGGAGGAGAGACCGGCACCAGTGGGGACAGTTCCGCTCATGAGACAAAGCATACCTTTGGGTTGTTCGACACGGAACTCCTCAAGGACGCCGCGGTATCCGGCCAAGAAGTAATTGGACCAGATGTGGGCCTCTGGGTTGATAGGGACTATGCCGTCTTGACGGGATTTAGGCGAGAACTCCAGGGTGGTATATTCGGGGTTGAGGTTCGCGAGCTTCACGGCAGATTGGGAGTGATCAATGGCGACGGCGATAAGGCAATCATCTTCGATGGCCATGGGCAGAACACCGAAACCGGCATAGTCGATATGTTCACCGATGAGGTTCACACGGCCGGGGGAGCGGGCGATGAAGTCAGGGATACGGCCGTAGAGGTTCTCGAACTGGGTGGAGAGCTCGACCCATCGCGCGCGGGCAGAGTCGATCTTTGGTTCGGAGTAAAGGATGGAGATGTCGTTGATGATGGGGATGGTGGAGGATGTCATGTTGGAATGGAGAAATGGGAAGTGAGAAAAGAAGAGGAGCAGACACCTTTTGAAGAAAACGTTACACACAACAGAACTGTTCAAAATGATCGGACCCTGGTTCTGAACACTCACCGCCAATCGAAGTTACTTACCCCGGACTCGCAGAGCAAGCTAGCTCGCTAGTTTACCCCACACTCTCGGGTGTTCTGCAAACGACTTCCCACCAACGTTACCGCTGTTGTTTGTTTTCTTTTCCCTCTGTTGTCCATGGCACAATGTCCATATCGCCAGAATGTCGTCAGACAAGGATTAGTGGGGCTAGAGCCCAATCCAGACCAGATGCGCTTGGCTACCCCCTATGGGTAGCATGGAGAAATTGTGGCAGAGAAACCTTTTATGGCAAAATGGCCACGAGCCTATTGTTATTACTTCCGGTGTCTTATCTTATCGCTCTCGTTTGTTTTCATTTCTCTTTTCGGGGCAGCTTTGTTTGCGTTTTTGATAATGGTTATCGTCACATATTATTGGCTCCACTCAATTCATAACATTCTCATGTGTTGCTGTGTTTGCAGTTATGGGTGCTGGCACAAAATCCATGCAACATAAATTTAAACTTTTATCGTGAAGATATTTGAATTCTGCCATTTTACGGAATGCCAGCCAAATATCCTCCTACTATCAAAGCCAAGACCATGGGGAGACTGCTCATTGGCTACAGGACAAGGACATTAGGACAAGGACATACACCTTTATTCGCGTCCTCAATGACAACAAACATCACTTTAAATGGTTGGCGCTCAGAGCAATAAATACCTTTCTGTTGAGTGAATGTTCGAGAGACTTCGACTTCGACATTGGCTCCACCTTGAGAGCTATGCGCGCCGCGAGATTTTAGGAAAAAGAAAGGTGTTGTTCTTTCGAACAAATCTATAGAACAATGGGCTTAATCTCAGCAGATCGTAGTGACAAGGCTACTCTACTGCTTGCAATACCCCGTTACATTAAAGTCATCTGCAATGGATATAGTGCTGTCATCGTTGAGAAGACACCAGTGTAAATGAGAAGGATTTGTAGTAGGAAGTGTCCATCGTGTTATCTTCTCGCATCAAGCGCGACCTGGAGGCATAAAACCTTGATGGGCTTGGGCTGGGGGGAGGGCTTATGTAAAGTACTGGCGACCGACTGATTACGTTCAACAAAGACAGACCCAGTCAACGCATTGTCAATGTCTCTCTGCTCCACAATGGGGCCGTACTCCCTATTATCTCCTCATAGCATGCAAGGACACGTGCGAGGTTGACCGTCTCGATATACTGACAGGTTATGTGTCTGATAATTTTGAGTACACATGCGAGCGAACCGCAGAGGCTGTGCAGATATGGCTGTATGAAGCCCTGGTGGTCAAGTCTCCAGAGATCATGCTGCTCCAAGGATACAATTCTGCCGCTCGAGATGAACGCTGGTTCGGCAAGCTGTGCGATCTAGACAGTCGGAGCGTGACTATACCTCTCGGTGGTATGCTAAATGTCGACACCAAGGTGCGTTCTGTGATGAGAGGTGTAGGCATTCAAGTGAACTGCAGACATATGAACATGTCAACATATACAGTGAAGAAGGGGAATGGACTCGAGCTTGCAAGTGTCCATGGACATAAGGCTATAGGCTGGCTCAGTGCTCAGTGTGTAGCCAGCAGCAGAGGTGTAGCCAGCGGTAGAAGTGTAGCTAACGACAGGAGTCTTTGTTTGGTTGGAATCAGCAGTATCCGCCTGTTCTGTGTGATCATAGAGATACACTCGAGCAAACGCGTCGGAGGATGTGTCATAGAGCACAATGGGTGTAATACGTATGACACGTATAAATGGGGACAGTTACAGGTAATCATCGAGTGAGTAAGTGTCAAAATCTGCGCAAACGGAATAGAAGGGGGACAGGGACAAAGAAGAGGCGAGCTGTGGATCGAGTAATATATTTATTGCAGGATTGCTGTTCTATTTGGGAGATGATGAACACGAGGACAGGAACAAGGTACAAGTCGTTTTCAAGGAGTACATGAACGAGAGAAATACAAAGGCATTTGAGATGCTTGGACAAGAGTAGAGGCAAGGACAGGGTAGAGGAAAGGACAGGGTAGAGGAAAGGACAGGATAGAGGGAAGGATAGGAAAGAGGCGAGAACAGGGTAGAGGCAAGGACAGGATAGAGACTAAAGCAAGATGAAGGCACCGAAGGTTGGCAGGTGGTGAGAGCAGGAGAGGGGAAGAGAGAGAGAGGAAGAGAGAACAGACTAGGTGTACTGATGCTTAATGTGTGGCCAATGGATTTGGTCGACGCGGTCGAGCACAGCTTGCCACCTTTCGAATGGCTGGATCTCGTGAGTCACTGTTAGACCCTGTGCACAGTCGACACCATGACGGGCAAGACGCTGCTCTATGCACCACCATCGCATGCCAGCAATCAGGCCCACAAACTGTATCAGCACCCACGTCTGTGCACCTGCACTGCTGTCATAGCAGGTCGCCACAAGCCCCAGTGGGAAATGTATGGTCATTAAGAGACTTCCGATCGCACGCAGGACTCTGCAGCGTGTGTGGCGCTTCGGCAGTCTCCGACGTGCTAGGTCATCAAACTCCAAACACACAGTGTACTCGATCAAGCTTTTTGTGGTGTTTTGGTCATTCAGTAGGTACACTCGCTGTTTGCAATTGGCGTTGCACTGGTGTCCGGACTGAACAGCGGGCCCGGCACTGAGCACGATAAAGAACCAGCCAAGCCAGCCTAACAGCACATTACCTGCCCACAGCTGCATGTCGGCCCACGCCATGATCGCTGAAGCAACCAGTGGCCAACACGCAGCAATCCATCGCACAATGTTTGCATACGTTCCCGTGTGTGTATCTTCCTGTGGGGATACTGTCATGCGGATGTAATGATGGTGGACGCGATCCTGGGGCTTTAGAGCAGACACTGCAGCTACAGCACGATCCTGCACAGCTGCGTAGACGCAGCTACCCATCTGCTTCATCCGGCCGTCGGAGACGGAGTAGCACTCTGCTTTTGCATTCCTCAAAGGCGCTACACCCACATACTCGTCCCAGTCGTTGATCCTGCCTGATAATGCACATGCTGTGTGCACCATCAGCATCGCTCCGAGCTTGAACGTAGGGCCAGCCACTGGTTGGCACGCCCCATTAACCAGCGCTGTAGTCAGCGTGATTGCACCATATGAGTCTTTGTAGAGGCACTGTGTCAGCATTGCGGGCGTCATGGCATCACATCCAAATGCACCCAATACTGCTAGTGCACTGGATACTGAGGTGACTGTGGTCGATGTTGTCTCGTCCATGCTTGCTTTGTGTTTTCAGGATATTCCGTGGGTCGGCTTTGGTGGTTGGGTGCTTGTATGTGGAATCAAGAGTCCATTCCGAGGTATTTGTACTCTGGGGATTTTCTCAGCCTGCCACTCTCTCTCGCATTCCATCTCATGATTTACTATGAGGTGTCGAAGATGGAAGATTCTACCATGAAAGTAGATAGATTTTGTGTAACCTTGGTGGGGCGAAGCAAATGTAAGGGATAACATGTTTGTTTCCATGGAAGCAAACATGGAAAAGAAAGGACAATGGCGAGGACAAAATGTTGGCGAAGCAAATGCGCGGGTTCACTGACTCATGTTTGTTTGCATGGAAGCAGGCAAAAAAAACATATTTACACACATGAAAAAGTATTGGCGAAGCAGATGTGCGGATTCACTGACTACATGTCTGTTTGCACACGGCGTTGGCGAAGCAACATACGTGTCTTGCATGAACGAAAGAAAGGGCCAGTGAGTTATATGGTGAAGCGCCTTGGATGGACTCTTTGAATACACAGAAAAACAAATATAAAAGATACATCTACAGGGACTATGACCTTGACAACACCCGACATCGAATCTCCATCACAGCATACTCAAGACATCCCTGCCAGACACACAAACGCTCCTCCACAACCTATTCCATCCCAAACACCTATCCTGCTCTAGCGAGTCATGATTTCCATCGACGAGGATGCATCAGATGAGCGTATTACAGCGACCGTTCATGACACCAAACGACTACTCAAAGCAACAGCAACACTCTCCAAGGCATTCCAAGACGGTGATCCAGAGGACACAACCCATGTCATCATCGGGCGATCTGAAGGTATGTCTGTGGCTAAACTTGATTTAAATGGGACTGGACTTTGGGCTTTCAGTGGCGCATTGCTTGGACCAGCTGCAGTGTGGATTGAGGTTTTGTATCCTGTTAACTGTCCACTCTTCACTGATTTACATTACTCCCAAATACTCAACAGAAGATCCGTCTGAGAGATGGGCTATGTCTCCAACAATGAACGGCTCCCTGGCTTTAAGCGAAATCGGTAACCCGTCGCGTCTTCCTCACGTGGCGGATATCAAGGAAGCTCTTTCTCGCTCTGGATTAACCGAAAATCAGAACTGGGATTCCGAGGAAGACAGAAATTCCGATGAGGACTGGGGCTCCGATGAGAGCTGGGGTTCCGATGAGGGCTGGGGTTCCGATGAGGACAAGAATCACAATGAGGACAAGGATTACAATGGGAACAGGGATAACACTGGGGACAGGTATTACAATGAGGACAGGGATTATAATGAGAACTGTATTTCAGACGATGGCAAACCAGCAGGAGTAGAGGAGAGTGCTCTGAGTGCAGTAGATGTGGGCAGCGCCATTGTCGAGCTTGCCACGATGGTGTTTGACTGCGCCGTCAATGGCACGACTACTGGTATTGACAGCCAGTGTGTCGCTGTCATGAGCAAGGTGCGACGGATTCCCTCTAAAGGAAGCCGTTGCAGATGCTCTCATTGCTTCATGCAGGCGCCTTGGCGGAGTGGACCAGTGGCAGGAATGAATGGTAACTGTGGTGCGTATGCCTGGGGGATCGGTAGCGGTTTGGTCGTAGGGCCTGGGGTAATCGACCAGTTGGTCGAGCAAACTTGGGAAAGCGTCAGCAATATGGTTGATAGGTGGGGACAGTTGGTTGGGAGCAAGGTGTGTGTGGCTGACTATAGGACCATCAATCACTCAGACGGCGGCATGAGCTTTTCTCCGTTACTGGCTGCTGAGATTCGGTCAGGTATCCCGTATGTTGATGGCATGACCGCCATGGCCATCGGTTGTGAAGGGATGCTGAATGGTGCGGGAATGTATGAGCATTATCCGGCTACTGGCGACTACGAAGAGACGAAGCTCATGCATGATGGTGAGCATCGATGGATTGACTGTGCTGGAGGGGTTCCAAGGACGGTTATCAAGTCACTAATAGGCAATGAACGGTACGCGTGTGTGTCACACACCTGGGGGCGTGGCTGGTGCAAGGGGACTTGTGGCATCACAGGGGAGTACCAGGAGAAGCACGTGTGCAAATGGGGCTATTGGGATGAGCGGGATATAGCAGCTGCCGTTATAGCCACAGGATGGGATAGTGAGTTGTGGCTCGACTGGGTTGACGTTCCCACGCAGGCAGGCTTGAAGAAGGCCAACAAGATCAAGGCACAAGCCGAGCTATATGCTGATGCGAGTCGCGTGTTTGTGTTTGTTCCTGAACACGATTTCCTTTCGATCAAAGGTGCGCTAGATCTCAGTGAGACCGCTGACACCTTCGATGAGTTCCTTGAGGTGATACATCTACTCGGAGGTGTTAGTTGGTTCACATCCACTTGGACGTTGCAGGAGATGTTCATGAGCTACGAGCGCATGATGGTTGTGACCCATGGTGGCAAGTCCATTGAGTGTGGATGGCTGGTAACACTGCAGGCTCGGTTGGGTGCCCTACTTGATAGATATTGGATGTGCCTCAAAGCTACCGATATGACTATGCTTGTTGGCCTTGGCGTACTGCAGCTTGGCAATTACGATTCTGGACGATTGGTTGCGGCTGCACTAATGCGTTGTCGTGGAATGACACATGATTGTTGTGATAGTGTAACTCACGAACGTTGTGGTGCACTGACGCATGATCGTTGTGGTGGAGGGATGCATGATATGGGAGTGTTTGATTCTATAAGGTATGAGCTGATTCCTGACGTGCCAAGAGGACTGCCAGCGTGTGCCCAGCTTATAGGTTTAGCAGTGCAGCAGCATGATGTTAGTTGGCTGGCATTTGAGGCTGCCCCTGCGAAAGGAAGGATCGTCCCTGTATCCACAATGCCAATGTACGGGGCGAAGTGGCCTGCAGCTGGACGATGGCAAACAATCTGCGACTTGCTCGCCACTGGGGCAGGGTTGTTATGGTTTGGAGCTACTGGGACGGTTACGTTGTCGGAGACCATTCATTCTTGGTATGATGAGGACTTTGCATCTGAGGGCGTTTCTGGAGACAAGGGTACAGCTCGGGTCATTGTGCTCTGTGTGAGAGATACTGATCCCGCCAATGAGTGTTGGCTTGGAATGCTTGTGTCTGGGGTCTCGGGAAGGACACGTCGGGTCGGAGGTTGTGTGCTGAAGCCCTCGCAGATGCAGACGTTCGGATCGGGAGCAGTACTCGTGGTGTGACAGTAATACATATAAACAGCCTATTTTCACAATACACAATAAAGGACTTTTCAGTTGCCTCTCTTCCCTGTGTCCTCTCCTGTTTGTCACAAGTGGGCACACCGACATGAGGTGACGATGATGCTGACGATTCAGAGCCTGATTAGCCTAAGAGTAATGTATACGGACATACTTGTGCGCAACCCGAGAAGATTGTTCCTTATTTTTGTCCAACAGCAACCACGCTGGAGCGCTTTTGCCTTCAACACATCGACTTATACATGGGTAACATCATGGCTGAAAGAAATGACATTACTGGCACCATTGATTGGGAGTCCTTAGGTGCATATCCGGTCTGGCAGCGTGCTTAATACCCTGAATTTCTTGTTGGCAGAGGCATCAGTGTAGGAGCTAATAATGGTGACAGGTGGGGTGAACAGAAGGATTTCCAACAGCTTCTCGAGGAGACGAACCTCTGTAATTCTTCTACTCAGAGATAGCAAGTCGAGATGAAGCGTTTGGAGCGGCTATGCAAGAGGGTGGCAAACTTCAGGAAATAAACTATTCTGCTTGGAGACTTTCCTGCGAAAAGCAAATACTGGATGGGAGCGTCTCAACAATGGCATTGATGGCAGGGATTACGATTGTTTTGCAGCTCTAACAGAAGGTACTTTGTCGGAATAGAGAGTCATTTCATTTGACTTTGTGTTTGAATCGGACCACTGCGTTATTGTGATCCATTCTATCAACCTGTTGCGCACGGTTCTCTTTGTTTTAATAAAGCTGTGTTGTCGATATAAACTTCAATTGTGGATGAATAAACGATGTTTTTCTAAGAGCAAGTATAAAACGGTTGCTTTTAGCACTTGTCTCTCGTTATTTCCCGAGCATTTCAACATCTTATTGACAGCAGTCATTTGGCATGAAAAGACAGAAAAGGGTGGTAGCTGCATATTCAGCCGAGTCCGGTGTACTTTATTACCATAGAGTTGATCAATAAATATCGTGTGTGGAGCCACATCTTTTTCTCACTTGTCTTTTGAACCTCATTAACCACAATATATTTCACCAAACAGAACTTTTTAATGACATCCCTTATCCTAAATTCATCCAATGAGTTTTAATAAGAAAATGCAATTGTGTTAAAGTGCACATATTGACACCTGGCCCCCGGTACAGCTAGAAATGTAACTTGGTTGGCATTTGCTTGGAATTGGTATTAAGGAATGAGCTGAAATGGGATCATCCTCATTGAGAATCCTCAATTAATATCGCTCCGCTCAAATTTTATACAACACTTTCCAACTTCCACATCATGGTCAAGCTTGTATGAAGTAGAGAGAAGATCTGAAGGCGACCATGTTGGTACGGATCGAGGTGAGTAGCTCGGACAAGCGAGACGAGGTGAAAGAGCCATCAACCGCTACATGAGATGGTGCAGGAAAAGTTTCAGCTCGCGTTCCCTAATTAGTGGGTGGACAATCCAACGTTGCTTCAGTATGATTGGACAATCACATCAACAGGTCTTTGCGGAACGACGGGCTCTTGGAGAAACAATGTCGCGTGCTGTGTGTGACTTTTCGCTGCTCGCCTTTTTCTTCCATGAACTCATTCATTCCGCAGCATCCCCATCGACATTCACTTTTCCGACCATGAGCGGACACGACAACAACAGCGACACCACCGCAACGAAGCTATCGGACCTGAGTCTCGATCCGAGTGCAAAGACCTTTGTATCGCGTGCAGCAGCCGAGACCTCTGTACCCTCTGGGATGCCTCAGCCCACCCAAGAAGACAATACACGCGCTCCATCTATCGCGCCCTCAGATATCGACTTCAACGCCTCTCCTCCTACAGCTGTCGTGAACAAGACTTCGGTGAAGACTTCTAGCACAGCTCCATCACACGTCTTGGCGCCAACTCCTGTCACTACCCCCGCAACGGCGCCTCCAGCACCAAGGTCCATCACGCCGGCATCAAAGTCTGCCTCGCCTATGCCATCCAAGAAAGCGGCTGCTACGGCGGCTGCGGACAATGGAACGGAGGAAGACACAGTGGACCAGGAGACGTTGACAGAGTTCTTTGGAAAGGAGCATATCAATGTTTTATTCATTGGGCATGTCGATGCAGGAAAGTCGACGATGGGAGGCCGTATCCTGTAGGTGTCTTTCATATTTGCTATATGCTGTTGTCCCGATACATGTTCCGTGGCGAATAACAACCTCATTTACATAATCCACATAGAGAGGCGACAGGGATGATCGACAAGAGAACGCTGGAGAAAATTGAAAGGGAGGCCAGGGAGGCGGGGCGCGAATCCTGGTACTTGTCGTGGGCACTGGACACGAATGTTGAGGAGCGTGCAAAAGTAATACTCTTGGTAAATCTCTTGATGATCATGCGTGGATGGATCTCTATTTCTCACACTCTCCTCTCCTTCTCCTTCGACACTATAGGGCAAGACTGTCGAAGTCGGGCGCGCCTATTTTGAGACAGATACTCGTCGCTACACCATCCTGGATGCGCCCGGTCACAAGGCCTATGTGCCCAATATGATCGGAGGCGCTGCTCAGGCAGATGTAGCCGTGCTGGTCATTTCTGCGCGCAAGGGTGAGTTTGAGACTGGATTCGAGAGGGGTGGACAGACTCGGGAACATGCTGTCCTGGCTAAAAACAGCGGCGTCAACAAACTGGTGGTAGTCATTAACAAGATGGACGACCCGACAGTCAATTGGTCCAAAGAGCGATACGATGAGTGCGTGGAGAAACTGTCGCCGTTCCTAAAGTCGAATCGGTACAATCTCAAGGGTGACGTAGTATTTATGCCAGTTTCAGGATATACGGGTGCCAACATCAAGAGCAAGGTCGACCCCAAGGACTGCGATTGGTACTCAGGACCGACATTGCTCGAGCGTCTTGACACGATCCATATGACGGACAGGAAGTTGAATGCGCCTTTCCGTATGCCGATCAGTGAAAAATATAAGGATATGGGAACTATTGTAGTGGGAAAGATTGAAGCGGGATCGATCAAGAAGGGCGCACACGTTTTGATGATGCCAAATGCTGTTAAGGTCGAAATCGCTGCTCTGTTTAGTGAACAGGAAGAGGAGATTCCGATGGCAGGCGTTGGCGACAACGTTCGACTTCGACTCCGAGGTGTAGAAGAGGATGTATGTCGGCTAGCTTAGGAATTGCTGTACTGATCCTAGTCGTTCGATGATGACTAACAAGTTGCTGATGCGCAAAATTCTTGATACTTTTGCCATAACGTTTAGGACATCATGACCGGATTCGTCCTTTGCAGCCTCAAGCATCCCGTGCATGCAGTGACAAAGTTTGAAGCAGCGCTTGGAGTTTTGGACCACAAGAACATCATCAGCGCAGGCTACAATGCGGTGCTCCATGTTCACACTGCGATTGAAGAGATCACCTTGTCAGCCATGGTCCATCTGATCGACAAGAAGACAGGTCGCAAATCCAAACGGCCACCTCAGTTCCTGAAGAAGGGGCAGCAGGGGGTTGTGGTGATCGAGACTGGGGGCCTCCTATGTGTTGAGACGTTTGCAGACTCGCCCCAGATGGGGAGATTTGCACTGAGGGACGAAGGGAGGACCATTGCGATTGGCAAGATCACGAAGCTGTATGGTGTTGAATCATCAGCAGCGGAGGGTCAAGCAGGCGCGGCTTAAAAAAAAAAGAAAGAAAAAAAAAAGAGGAAAAAAAAAAGAGTGGTGGGATGAGATGGTAGTGTGTAGATCGAGACGGTGTGCAAATAAAGGATCGATGGATGGACTTTGGGGACATGGGTGTCCGTGTAGACCCTGAATATGCAGGGAATGGGCCAGTGCGCGGGCGATGGCGCACGAACGACAGCAGGATCCATTACATAGTCTACAAACAATCGTCCGGGATAAATTGCTCTGGTTGGCCAAAAATACTCCAGCCTATCACGTTCGAGCTCAGTTTGCACTCCACACACTCGCATTTACACCCATACTGCACTTACGCCCACACTCATTCCCCCACTTGCCCACTCCCCACTCCCCACTCCCCACTTCCCGCCTCCCACTCCATTCCGCCGAGGGTGTCTGAGTATCTACCTCTGCCCACCGCTCAAGCACTCCGCCATCGCCGACATCTGATCCTCATCCCTTCCATCGGACCAGCAAACATCCCATGCACCAATGGGCATACTTTCGCTGCAATGTGTCACAACAAACGGGACCCGCCTGCTGGGCATGTCGTACACATTTCCTTCCATCGAGCACAGCAACGACAACAACGACAGCGACGGCAACAACGACATCGTAGCCCTTATTCAATCCAACCCCAACCCAACCAGTGTCTCTGACATTACCTGGTCCCTGGTCGCCGCCTATCCGCGGCCGATCATCGATCCACATGACTACGCCCCGATCGTCTGCAACGTCGACCCAAAGACAAACATTTTCAGTGCCATGTCCTACTTCAGCATCACAGATCTCACCTACAACGAAACTCAGGCACCACGCCCACCAGGCGGATTCCAATACGACCCAAGGTCGAACAGCTGGTCCAACTTCACGCTCAAGGCAGGCTATCAATGGGGGGATTACTCGGCCACATACGCCCTGTTTCAATGGCCCGACACAGCAAACCTCTTTCAGGCCAACGTCGGCACCTCAAACGCAGTTCACCTCGGCATGCTCGGTGTCGATGACAACGGCACCAAAGAGTTTATCAATGTCGTTTCCTGGGGCCTGGTAAGGAAGTCCTGGCGTTTTCTCCCTGTTACCAATTTTTTTTTTTATCCTGTTACCAATGCACTTTGAATTTCAGACCTCTCTGTTAAGGGGAGAGGGGTCAGGCTAATGTATTAAATTATATTCGGGCTACACACAAGCTGCAGATGACCTGTTGCTTTTGATAAGTCCAACCATTGCATTGGGCACGCTTGCAGAAGCGATGCATAGCCAGCCAGTTTTTAACAGATTCTTTTTTTTTTTTTTATGTTATGCTAGGATCCAAACATATACGGCTATCCGAGTAGACTAGTCTTTGGCAATAATGCTCTCTACCAATTCGGCACCCTCGTCGTCAACAACAGGACAGGGGCCCTTAGGAACACGTTGACGAGGATACCACTAAATGGGGATCCATTCCAATTCAAACCGCCACCAAATCTGCCTGTGTACAATGCGACGAGTATGAACTACTGCGTTCCGTCCTCTGTCTCCGCACGGTTCTATAAGGACATTCTCTATGTGTTTTGTCAGGTGCGTCGTCTATCAAGTCAACGCGTCACAGACTATTAACGGATTGCACTAAACTAATCTTTTGTTATGATATCTTTGATATTATATGTAGGGCTTGGATAACGATGCTTTCCCAGGACAAGGACTTTTAATGACGTTCAAGGATGGGGCAAACAGGGACTCTGCACTCAGCGACTACATCATGACGGATATTGACCGACTTTCGGGATCACTTATTCAGCCGATCGGTGGAAGCGACGACGGGAAAGTGGAGCCGTTTGCATTCATCGCATCTCTTGATTACGACACCATGGGCCTTGCGCTGGGAGCCTCAACCATTGGCATCTCCCAGTCCGTCCCGTATTCTATCAACATCACGGATCCATACGGATTTCCACTAGCGGATCCACCCAATTACACTCCGGCCATTATTGGCGGATCAGTTGCCGGAGCTTTAGTATTGCTGTCAGTAGCGCTGTTTTTGTTCATTCGGAGGCGGTGGCCACGTTACAAGCGGAGGATTAGGGCAAAGATTATAGCCATGATGAGCGTAGAAGACGACAACGACGGCCATGAGGACATGCGCAATATCAACAAGATCGAGGGTCCTTCTATGGATAGCTTTGACCTGGATGGGCGGGGCAAGATCCTGGTTACCGATGACATGGAGCTGGATGGTATCATGGACACAGGAACAGGGTATATGCGTGAGGTGATGCTCCAACAACACCCTAGACCAGCTATTGTAACGACCTTGACTGCGGACCCTGAGGATTTCGAGGCGGAGAGCATGAAGGATCCTACGCTCGAGAACAGGTCACTGCCTACACAAACGCTCACTCTAGCGACCTCACAGGTCGCTCCACCAACCACCGCATTCATGTCTGGATCAAAATCAATGCCGCCTTTGCTAGGATTAGCCGTCATACACAGTCCATCTGCTCCACAACCATATACCCCCGGCGACGGATCTGAAATGTCTGCTCCAGTATCGAGCGCGTCCATAGACCAAGACCCGCCGTCTCAACGAACAAAAGTAGCAGAGGCGACAAAGGAGGCAGCAGCACAGGCACGGCTCTCCTTGTCCTCATCAGGGGCTGCCCCGCCATACCAACAGCACCCAGCTATACCCTCCATTGCCGCGCCGTCATTCCCTACACCTCCTACACCGACAGCGCCAAGGTGGATCTCTGAGGAGCTACGGGGTTATAGACCTGGTTCTCTCCATACGGTCGCAGAGCAGAATAGTGGGGGCGGGTTGAATGATATGGATTCTTTAGATGGGCATGATGGGCTCAAAAGAACCAGCACCGATACCACTGTTCAACATGTAGCATAAGCAGCATGTATAATAGATCATATATATAAAGAAAAAGGTGTTCGTACATAGTATATCTTCTAGAGAAGGGGTACTGAGGATCTGCTGATAGTCAATGGACATCTGGAGCACTGTATAGTGCATGTATATGCGCTAGATATCATCATAACCTATTAAGCGACAGAGCCAGGTGCTGGACACTACTCCGTTCTGCCATTGTTACCCATTCAGTGACCCGGCCCGTATGCAATCTCGCGGTGCCTGCCTGCCTGTCTGTTGAGGATGGCAAAAAAAAAAAGACATGAACACACGCACCATTCCTCAAGCGGGTGACTATGACAGGCGCGGTCGTTGCTCGACAACAACACAACGGGGAACGGGGAACAGATACAAAATAACCAGAAGTAAAAAAACGAGCGAACGGCCTTCCAACGGGATTTGTTTTTTTTTTCTTTTTTTCATATTCCTGAACTATAGATCGGAGCTGGTGAAGACAAAAGTGGTCCTGCCATCGATCTACAAAATAAAGAGCGTGAGTAAAAAAAAAATACTTGTACTGTAGGTTCTGGAAAGTAGAGAGTGTAGCCGGAAAACGTGTCTATAATCCTACCATTAACGTCACAGACAACTTGAGGACCTGTCCCGGTAGTCCGCCCAGCGTACCGGGGCTAGCTCCTGTCTCATCCTCAAAATACCAGCCCATTGACGTTCGGAGAAACTCGTCAGTTTTTTTTTTTTTTTTTTTTTTTTTTTTCAACGACACAGCGCCGCTCCTTCTTACATGTCTTAGGTCGTGAGATGTACCCCCCCCCTCCTCCCCCTTTAAAGTTCTCGCCAACTCCCACCAACAAAATGTCTCCAGACCCACACCCACATCACCAAAAAATACATCCTCTTGATCCATCGCTCCCGCATTGCGTCGTGCCTGGACCCTCGAGACGGAAACGCTCCACCCAACTATTCACGTATTCATATCATGCCATTTCGCTAGATGTGATGCCTTGTTGTCAAGTGCAGGTAAGGTAGAGATAACGCTGTAACGGATAGATGTCTGCAATGTGAATCATCAATCAGGCACACACCACAGCGCAGATTGGGACATGCAAAACACGGAGATGTCTCCCCTAAATTAGGGAGTTTCAAACCCAGTAATTCCGCCAGCCCGAGGGCAGGTGTGTAGCGAAATGTGTATGTACAACGTGGAAAACACTAGGGGGTTTCAAAAACTTTGATATTTTTGCGGCTGTGCTATAAATTTTTTTGTGGGCAGATAAGTCTATCGTGGCGCGTTTGTGACCAAAAACGCGTTTTGCAAAAACACGCCAAAATGTTCAACCTAACACGCCTGTGACTTTTACAATTCAAAAAAAAAAAAAATGAGCGAAGCCAATCCGCCAATCTAGTCCCCATGCCATTCAAGTCAGAATGCCAACAGCTACTATCCGACCTGGAGCAGCTCATCATTCTCACGATCCTCAGCGATGACGATGAAAGGAACAGAGGATGCAAAATCGCAAAGCTGAAAAGTCAGAAGAGGACGCGAATACTAGTTGTGGGCAAACACGCCGCAGAGGCAAATGAAATCCGCCATAGTGGCGAGGCGCGCTTGAAATTTAATACAAAATTGAGTTGGGCAGTGCCATGTTATACTTATGAGCTAGACTATTGGCCAACTGATAGTCCAAGCCGAGGCAGCCTTTGGCACGCCTGCACTGCCTAGGGGGATCTGACGTCAATAAAGAAATCCCTCGGTATATCCCAAAAAACTGGCTCCTTGGGCAAATAAAATAATGCGCAATAGCAGCAGCGACAGCGACAACAGAACAAATAAAGCGTTCATGGTCTCCTCTCTCCTCGTCTTTCCTTCTCTCGCTGCTTGTGTACCTACAACCACCATCCCCTTTGTGTTGGAAAAAGATTCATCAAGGTCCGCAGGCGTCATAGTCGACACCAATTGACCATCCCTACTCCTCCTCCCGTCACTCGTTCCCGAACCCTACTTCTGCTCCTCTCCACCAATCCTTATTTGTGTCATCCAACCATGAGCGTCCGAGTCCCTGTGTACAAGAACGTCTGTATCGCACCTGGCGTCTCCAACTCCGTAGTCTGGCTGATTGGAGTTCCGGCTACAGGCGAGGGTCGTCTGGAGACCTACTCTATCGATCTCTCCAACATCAATGCGCCCACCGCCAGATTCGTCGCCAACCAAACCAGCCCCCTGCACTGGAGCGCCACCTCCCAAAGGGCCTGCTTCAGTTATCCAGGGGATAGTACCAATCCCAACAGTCCCATCCTCATGTACCAGTTCAGCCCAATGACCTACTTCACCAACGTCTATCCGAACGGCACAGTGGATAGCCCTATTAACTTTCCGAACGTGGGCATGGTCTCGAACAAATTATTCAGTCATACTGGTGCTGTCGAGAACCTAAACTGGTTCACAGGCATGACAAATGTGACTGATATCGCGACCAACTCTGCCTGGACCGGGCTGCGGATTAATGCAACGTCGGTTGTGGACAGTTCTCGTGAGTAAGTGTTGAGGATGCACAGCCTATTGAGTTGTATTCTCGACCCCTACCTTAAGAATTCGGCCCACATGCATCTGTTGGTTTGTCCTCATGTTAATGTTCCCCTTTTATTTACTTCTCTGTGCCTTCCTTTTCATACATTGTTTTCCTATCGGATTATGTGCGCAAATGCTATTGACTTCTGAACAAACAACAACAACTACAGTTTCCTCATTTCCCAGTACCCGACCCCAAACCCTTTGCTATCTGTCGGTGCCTACATCTCCGCGTCCAACACTCCGGCCCAGGGATACCACATCGTCTTTGACAAGAATGGAGGCGGAGCGATCTACACAGCCTCAGGTTCGGTAGCACCAATCTTGTCGGACCAGGACCGCGTTCTCACTCTGGCCAATCCCCAGAGCGTGGATATGGGTGGATATGCACTATCAGTCAATGCCATCCCACTTACCATGGCTTCTGTCGCATATATCCTGGACCAGGTACGGTCTTCACATCCCACTTCTCTGTGTGTTATGCGTTATCTTTGCTTTAAAACTATGCGAATGACTGAATGACTAGGCTAATAGGCTGATCTGAACGTGTATAGGCTTCCGATAATTCTACAGCTATATACTACATCGATCCCTCCCAGTCCCCGAAGCTACAACGGGCCTCTGTCCAAGGCGATAGCCTTCCCTTTGTTTCTGATTTTGCCGCCACAACCTTGAACACCCAAATCGTGGTGTACTCGGCCACAACCGTGGCGACATTTAACACCTTTGACACAGTTGCAAAAACCTGGGGCGGACCCGGCTTGATGCCTTCTAAGCCCTCACCTTCACTCAGTGGCCTTTCCAAGCTAGCCCTAACGAATGATAGCTCGGACCCTAGCAAGGCTCCAGTGGACGCCATCATTGGAGGCGCTGTTGTTGGATTGGTTCCCATTGCACTTGTTGCATTCCTCGTCATTCGACACCGCCGCAAGTCCACTAATGCCGCCGTCGCCTCTGCTTCAGCTGCTTCAGCCGGAGCTGCGCCTGTAGTTACAACTAATTACCCTGGAAAGGGCGGGGACTACGAATACCCCATGCAACAGAACTATCAGCAGCAAACACAGCCGCAGTTTATCCAGCCTCAGTATCCGCAACAGCAGCAGCAACAATTCAATCCTCACCATTCGTATAATCCACAATACTATGCAGTCGATCCTAACCAACAACCGCAGCAGAGCCCTGTGATCTTCCAATCCCAGTCGTACGAGCAGAAGCAGCAACCGGCCTACAACTACACGCCTCCTACCATTTTCCAACCCCAGTCAGTTGTTGGTAGCAATGCCTCTTACAGTCAGGCCATTTACACGCCCACTGGAAGCGCTGACACACTTCAGTCACCCTATGATCCTACCACTCGAGTCCACGCCTCTACTGATGCACCTTCCAATCCCCAGTACGTGCCGCCCACTGGAAGTGCTGCCACACCTCAGTCACCCCATGATCCTGCCACTCAATTCCACACTTCTACTGATGCACCTTCCAATCCCCAGTACGTGCCACCCCTGAAGGCTCAAAGCTACATCTCTTAGGGAAGTTAGTCGCCTTGATGCATTTTGTTGTTGAAACTAATTTTTATGACAAAATCAAAACAGTCAAACATGCCTTCGTTTGATCGTTTCTTAGTTGATAGCCTTCTTTGGTTGGTATTTCTTCCTGGACCCGGGTTAGGACATAGAGTCCAGGACAATAACAGTCGAAGTTCGTTTTTTTTTTTTTAGATCGGATTTTCTTAACAAAAACGCGGCCAACAAAATGTACAGTCGAAACTGGTTTTTATCGCATTTTTTGCGCGCGAAAAATACTACTATTGTCATGGACTCTATGCATTAGCTATTGTTGATTCCCTGCATGCGAAAAAAAAAAATACAGCACGCACGGACGGTGTGAGACTGGTTGCACAAGCTGCACATGCAAAAAAAAAAAAAAAGGAAAAGTCGGACAATACGGGTCATTGTTTTGCTTGCTGTTGTTGTGGTTGGCTTCAAGAAAAACGACAGAGTGCGGATGTTTAGTGCTTTGATCCATGTCCATGTTTGTCTATATACAGACAAAAAAGCAGGAGGAAGGAAGGGAGGAGAAAAAGAAGCAGAGGAGTGGATGCTGTTGAGCTGACATGGCACCTACTGTAAGACTTGCGGTGAAGGAGGAACAAAACGAGGGCGGAATCGAGAGGGAGACGGGTGAACAAGGTGTGTAAACAAAGACGGAATGTGTGAAGACAAATGTTTATTGACTAGACTACTTGTGAGTATATGAACTGGGGTTCAACTACATAGTCTATCCTTTCTTATATACATTAGACGAATGAAGGTCCTGATTACTGATCCATGGTTCTAGACGTTTCTCAGTGCTGTCTTTGTTCATCTTTATTTCGTGGGACTTTCTGTAATGAGGGCGAAGCCGATCCATTTTTAGACAGCATCTAAACTCTGACCACCAACACAAAACGAAAGTAGAACGAGCGCTTGAAGGAAACACTGTAGCCTTCGACGATGTCCCCATCGACCTGTTCGCAGTGTACACATAGTACGGTTTCTATTTCCATGCTGAGGGAAGGAGGCGCAGAGCGGGCTGGAATAAGGCCCAGTCAGCCATGGAAGCAGTGTCCTAAGCATCGGGGGACAGGAGGACATCCAACGGCTGCTCAAAGGTGCCAGGAACCCCATCTTCCAAACCCTTTGTCTTATAAACTTTACTCTCGTCCTTTGTTTGTTCTTTCTTTCAAGTCGTTTCTCGCTATCACAAAACTGCCCACATTCCTTCATCCACCACTCCGTTATCCTACTTTTTTTTTTTTTCCCTTACAATAAAAACTCTGCCACTCTTTTCGCTGGTCACAGCTACCTTGTTCTTCCTTTCACCATATACCCCCTCTTCTGCTGCGCCCATCCCCACACCCCCCATCGCCCAATCTTCAGGCAGCACCAGGAGCCACCCCCCCCCTCCCCGAAACAAAACCTCCAACCACTCCCCCACCCCCGATCGCCGCTCCGCTCCTGTCGACATCTGCTAATCCGGTCGTCCAGACATGGCCTCCAATCCTACCAGCAACCCAAATAACTACAACCGCATCGGGACATACAACACCGCTGACGATGGCGTCGGTGCCAGGGGTGAAGGGATCAACAAAAGTGTCGGATCCCGTACAACAGACACTAACTGGTCGATCCCAGGTCGATGTAGACGGCGGTCGCTGTTGCGGAGACAAAAAAGAAGGCTCGCGCAGAGAAATGGACGGTTGCAGGAGACAGATAAGGTTGCATAAAAACCAGGGTCCATACCATGCAGAAGCGATGTCTCACGAAGCAGAGGCATCGGTAGCACGTTCGTAAAGGACAGAGCTCAAGGGAGATGAAAGTCCTCTTCTCCTAAACAACTCCAACCTGGTGGTGTTCCTACTATCCGTTTTCAAGCATGTAAAACCATTTCCTGGGACTTCCATCCCTTTTGTCGGCATCCTTTAACACTCATCTCAGATCCACCTCGCGATGGAAAAATTCGCGATTTCGGGAGATTGCTTTTACTATTTACAATAATATATTTAAAAGAAACACGGCTTCTGGAAAAGAAAAAGAAAGGAGAGAGTGTGCTATATGTTCATTCATTCACGAGCCGATTGGAATAAAATCTTATCCATCAACTTCACAAACGGCCCTTTGAGTCCATCAATCATCGGGACCTCGGGCATCCGAAGTCCGCCCTGGCCTTCCTCGTCTTCGTCGCTGTCATTGTCTCCTCCGCCATGGTAATTGACCATCTCCAGCTCATCCACATCCTCCTGCTGCAACCCCATGCCCTTCAGCTCCTTCGAGATCCTCGCCCTATCACGGTCATGTGCGTCCAGCAGAGCATTCGACGATGCCGTCCGACTAACGCGATCAAGACCTGCCATCTGGTGGACCTCCTCTCGCTTTCGTTGCTTGATTGTCGCAAAGTACTCTCTCAGGACTTCGGCCTCCCCCTGCAGCTCCTCCCACTGCGCCTTGTCTACATTGGCCTTGACAAATCCATCCAGATCCACAGCAACCCGGATCTCCTCCTCGGTCTTGTAGTTGATCCGGGCCCTTGCGTAACCCGTCCTCATGAACGTGATAATGCTCTCGATCCACTCGAGCAGGTCGTGGAAGAGCCCATTGTCCTGCTTGTGAACAGAGTGAACAAACTTGTAAAAGCTGGGGAGATGCTTCTTGACCAAGTTCAGGTACAGCGTTGCTGTTGACGGCTTTCCACTGCGACCATCTAGAAGAGCCATACCAACAACGATGTTAGGTTCTGTTGCCTTGAAGGGAAAGGATATATATATATCAAAAACAAAAAAGACGTACCATCATTCACATCTGCCTGCTCCACAATCTTGATGAGCTCGTCTGCAAAGTCCTTCACATCCATCAAACTGTCCGCCACATTCGCCGCCTTGTAGACCTCGACCAGGGGCCCATAAAAGATCGAGATCAGCTCCTTGAAGATCTCGCCCGTCACGCCCTGGAAGACCAGGCCCATCATACGCTCCTTGTCACGGATGCGGAGATGCGTCACCAGGAGCTGTTGAAGCAGACGAATCAGATTCTGGTTCTCTGACGGAGAACTGACATGGCCTCGCTTGGATGAGTGGTAGCTGTGGGGTTCATCCGAGGATGAAACATCGCTCTCGCTGTACTCGTCGCTCTGGTCACTTTGATTACCATCCATGAACGCCTGGCACATCTTGCTACGACGTTCCTCCTTTGCAGCATCCTCATGGGCAAGGTCTTGCTGGGCGTCCCAAACACGTTTGATTTGAGCAGGCTGGAGCAAAGGCTGGACCTCGTCTGACCTCAGGACTTCCATGACCAGGTCCAATTGTGTGATATCATATAGACCTAGCGAGCATTGGAAGGACATACGCAGAGTAATATCAGTACCTTGAGAAGGATCTAGCAGAAAGAATAATACAAAGGTCTTCAACCGCATCCTACCTCCATCAGGGATAATCTTGTCAATGACGGCCTTGGGCGCATACACATAGTTCTTGATCTTCTCGCAAAGTCCTGCATCGCCAATGGAAGCCTCGAGCTGCGTGATGTCCTTCTTGTACTCTGTGATCTCCTCCTGAATGTTGACAGAGATAATGCGCTGCATCAGACTGCGGCTTCCGAAGGGCTGGGCCAAGAAGAGGTCCAGGATACCCTTCATCATCGCCATGGGGTTCGAGATCTTGAGGATACCCCACATGGTCCTGTAGGGCACCAACATGTGCGTGCGCTTGAGCTGCGTAAAGTTGAGCGTCGCATCATCTGAGGCTGTGAAGACGTGGTATAGTGTTGAGGCAAAGTTCATGCAACCCCATTCAAAAACCGTTTGGTACAACGGTGGCAAATCCTCGACCTTTTCGTATTGTTTGAATGCGCTAAACAGACGCGAGATCCCACCAGGGCGCAACAGATCCAGCTTGACCTGTTGCAGGTGCAGATCAAGCTCCTCAACCTTCTTGGCGACCTCGCTGTCGAACTTGGCCTGCTGCTCCATCCGATGTTCGTCCAGAGCTGCGCGTGTTTGCACATCCTTGGCCTCATCCTCTGTCAGCGTCACTGGGTCCTTGGTAAGGAAGCTGGTAAAAATGCTCGAGCTGACGACCTCAGGGGAGATCTTTGCGACGCTGTGAAGGTATCCACGGAGACTGATCCTGTCCTTTTCGCGAGCGACCTTGGCGCCTGAAGATCCGGACTTTGCAGAGAATTTTGCGGGAGGCAACGGGAACTCATTTTGAGGGAATTCTTCTCGCAGCTGCGGTGACAAAAGATTTACTGTTAGATCGGATGGTCCCATCATCCCTTTGTGCTTACAATGAGGATGAGGAGGAAACCGACTGTTTCGTCCCCCCAAGAACAAAATTCCGACTTACAGAGACGTAGAGGCGACGGAACTGACCATGGCGTCTTGCGACGACGTACTCTTGACCGTCTGCCAAGGTGCTCGATACCAAGAATTGCTATGGGATATGTTTTGGATTGTTTTAGTACTAGGGGTTCAGCCAAAAGAGGAACAAACAAAACAAAGGCTGGGCTGTCGCCAAGGCCCTCGCTCGGTCCAGAAAAGAGATTTCAGGCACATGCTAATCTGGGCGCGGTACTTAACAGAGCATGTCGAGAGCAAACCCTGGGTCCGCAATACGATCGCAAACAAAAAAATAAATAAAAAACGTCCCTCGACCATGAAGGATAAGCAGAGCGGCAATATGTTGATAGACAAAGGAACAAAATTGGACCGCACATTTTTCGCTTTCTTTCACTTGTACGGTTTCACAGAGCATCACGGCGTGATGACGAAGTGTTCAGCATCATCGATCATCATGAGCAAAATAGCAAACCAACGCTCTACTTACAGCATGCTCGTGTTCGCGGATATGTCTTTTTTCCTTGACAATACGGATGCCTGCAACATTGATACGCACTCCATGGATAAGCGTGTTAGGCCCCGCCGTGGATGGAGGGGAGTTTGAGGGCGCCGCCGAACTCAGCTGCAGCTGGCCAAAGTTCTCGTCCAATCCTTGCTCTTTCCTCAACTGCGCGTCCTTTCTCTCCTTTTCACGCTGTTCCACGGTCTTGACAGCCATGGAGTACATGAGCACCATGGTCCTCTCGCCCTTGTTCTTCAGTCGCCTTCTGCGGATAATCTCGTCACGCTCGACTCCGTTGCCCGCATCAATCTTGGCCCATTCATGCAGGAATAGCTCCAGCTTCGGCCATAGCTCGCCCCTGGAGCTCGTTAGGAAGGGAAAGGGGACTACTATGGACTCAAAGAGGTAGCGCAAGAAGGGTGTTGCCGAGTCTGCATGTTCGTCCTTGAGGTCGAAAGGACCTCCGAGATTGGGGAGTGTCTGAAAGGGGTCCTTTTGGAGGAGCTCGAGCTCGTTGTTGATGAGTACCCCGAAGAGATACTTTTTGAGATAATGCTCCTGACTGGGTGTCAGGAGCGAGGATTCGCTTTCTGGTTTGGTGGCAATGTTGTCTGGAGAAAGAATAAAAAAAAACGGGTTATTCGTCTTTACAGGTGATCCATGGTAATGCCAGTTGCTTGGTCCCTGCCATATGTCCGTGTGCGTACCTGTCATATGGAGAGTATAGAGGGCGGTGGGGCGTCTGGCGGATGGGGAATGAGGAATGAAGAGGAATGAAGAGGAATGAAGAATGAATGAAGGTGGAGGAGGCGAAGGGCGCGCCGAAATAATAATGACCCGCCTTTTGCTGTTCCTGGCGGCTGTTTCATCTCAGGTAACGGCGCATCAACTCAACCTTAAAAGGCCATTCCTGATGAAACGCTGAGATCATCTCGAGGGCCGTGCCAACAGCCCGTATACCTTTTTGGCACCAACCCTGACTCGGCAAACAATCCAAAACCCAGTCGTCATCCGGGAAGATCCCCTCCTCCTCCCGGTGCATCCATTACGTACTGCCTTCGCGCGTCATTGATGTAAACTGTACTCAAGGACCTTTGCTGGGAGGGTCTGCATTGATTTTATATTACACTGCACATCGCGAAATGGTTATTCTTGGGATTGCTTATGGAGTCGCATTCGTAAGCGATTTATAAAACGGGCATTTGTGTAATGACACACCATTATTAAGAAACACGGACATCAATAATTCAATATGCGACGCAGTGAGTTGATTGATACTTGCACAACCCCCCAACATCTGTAATTTCAAGGTCCCTACGGATCTATATTTCTGCGGCATCAACTCAACTAGAGTCCCACTCAACCGCAAAAAGTGGTTTAGTTGAATTCAACCATCATAATTGCGCTTGATTGGGACTCTGGGCAACAGAGAAGATAAATCGGTCCTAGCTGGCTGTTCAGCAGTGAAGGTATGATCTGGCGTCATTTCTATCGCCGAGCACGGCTGAGTAGCCATAGTAGGACTGAAGAAGCCAAGGCGTCTCCAGTGATATCGTCAAGTAATATGGCAATATTGTTGTCTGCGCGTTGCAAGATGCTGAATTTTCTCATTGCCATTGGTAATGGTAGGCTACAGTATCCTTTTCCCAACAAAATCGTCTTTGTGTAACTTGACTAGAACCCAAATGAACGACCAGACGCGTGTCGCCTAGGTTTTTACATACACAACATCAATGCGCGCACCGCGTTGATGAACGCGATTCATCTGACCATATCGCGCTTAGACAGATGTGTTGGCACAATAACAATGAGTCGTGTCCAATTGAAGATGCAGATGTACTACGCTCTCCCCGTTTATTGACTCACGAAGACAGATAAAGTACTTTTCTGAAACGCATATCCACTGCAAAGACATCGTTCTTCACCAGTCCACAAACCGATCCAGGGTCGCAGCGCTATCCTGGATCTCTTTCTGGACCTTCTTGCGCATGTAAAAGATAGGACAATCCTTACTCGTGCAAAGAACCTCTTGGTGCAGCGACCCTTGACACCGCTGGCATTGCGTCCAGAGTCGCGAGAAGCGGACCTCAAGACTGTTAACAATATTCCTCTGCTTCTGGTACAGCTCGGGCGCGCGTTCTTTGCAATTGGCGCACACAGCCGATTCGTCTTTTTTCAGAGGAGTCTTACACCCAAGACACGTTGCCGTCTTGACCGCAAATTTCATAAGTCCTCCGATCGATGGCGTTGACACCTGAATTGTCCTCGTATGGTCTCCCGCCACTATTCAGTGGACAACACACAATTAACAGTCGTTTCCAAATAGACGCAGTATCACAGTGCATCGTGCAAAAGAAAGTCACTTACGCAAGGACTCGGCGGCTTTCTCACCGAGAATGGGCTCGAAGATACGAAGCAAGGGTTTTGAGAGCTGGTTATCAAGGTAATACTTTGTGTCGATAGGGATGTTCTTCTCTAGGACATAGAGTGGGTCTTCTGACTTGTCGTATGCTGCAACGCCCTTTCCTCCCTTGACAATGACATAGGCCACACGATCGCCCAGCGCAGGCGCAGATCCTGCATCGCGTTGCTTCATGCGCTCTGCCAACTCCACGTGTGCCTGTTTGTTCGCATAGTCTACAAGGGATTCAAATGGCATAACATATTTGATTAGCAATGCATAATAACATAACAAAGAAGCTATACAGCTTACAATACTCCATTGACTTGCCTGTTTTGCTCAGTGCTTTCGTAATCACTAGCTGTGCCATATCAATCTTGTTCTGGAGTAAATCGGCAATAATCTGCTTCGTGTAGCTTTATAACAAAATAAAACAAAACGATCAGCGTGCGTTAAATCCCTCGACCATTATACAATACAAAACATTCCTACGTACTCCTGTGCTCCAACAACATCACGATCGATCAAGATCTTGCGGAGGCATGTATCGATTACACTCTGAACGAGTCGGCAGTTATCACGACGCACAGTCTACAGCGAAATGTGAACAAAAACTTGGTCAGTACCATATTGTTTGAGCTGCAAGTGTACCATCAGTGACAATGTGCCGAGGCTGCCGCACATACCTCGATACCCTTAGTATCCATTTTGTCGTATTTGTCAGGCTTTGTCCAGTACAGACCAGCATATCGCTTCTTATTGATCAATAGGTATGGATAGTACACCTTCTCAAACTCCAACTTGATGGGCTTATCGAACTCCATTGTCACCTTTTCTGCGGCCTCTCGTCCGAGGTCCATGGCCTCTTCCAGCGTCTTCACGCCAAATTTTACCATGACAGAATCCGTGTCTCCGTAAATAACCTCAGCTGTATATTTGTAACCGTTCTCAACTGTGAATGTTTTCTCGACCTCCCTCTTGGTCTTTTCAATCATGACTCGTCCATATGAAGTGACACTAGACGAAATCTCGAGACATGGCAACTTTCCTACAGTCGCGCCGGTAAAGCCGTACACTGAGTTGGCACTGATCTGTAAAAAGTGCAAGCCAACATTTTTAGTTAAAATGGGATCCATCATAGCTGCCTCATGAAGAATATCAAGCGGTCACTCACCTTCAACGCCAATTGACGACCATCCAGCACAGCGCGCTTGAAGGGGTCAGTTTCTTTCTTCAAGTCAGCCTTGGCGCGCTTACGGGCATCCAGGAGATCTGTGAGAATTATCGGCAACAGTCCCTTCCGCCGACTCTCCTTCACAAACGAGTCTATATTTTTTTCAGGTAAGGTGTCAGTATATTGATACTGTCGTCGCCACATGGACAAAAATAAAAATAAAGGAAAACCATATTACCATTGTTCGGAGTCACCACATAATCCACATCTCTAACGAGATTGTATCTCTTGATGATATCGGGGGTCAACAACGTGGTGTAACAGAGATTGTGTGCCATCATGATAGATGGATACAGAGATGCAAAATCTAGTGTAGCAATAGGAACATCGTAATATCCCCTGCGAGGCTCGATAACCGTGGCTCCTTCGTACTGTTCATCACCACCTATAACAATGAAAGCAGATCAAGTTAATATAAATAAATCGTGCCAGACAAACGGCTATAACTCCATTAAACTCTACGTACCCTGACTACTGACTGCGGGAATGACAAAGTCCTTCTCCAGCGCTTTGCGGTACAGCTGCGAAACGACCTTAATCTGCTGTCCACGACTTAAGAGATAGTTGAAAGGTACGCCCGTTACTCTTGCCATCTCAATGTAGTTGATTAGGCACATCAGCTTGTCCATCAATCGCTGGGGAAGATATGCATCCTTCAAGCAGTAAACAGCAAGACGTCGACGCGTTTCGTCATTTCCATTTTGAAGCTCCGTAATAATCGAGTGATGTACATCCTCCTTTTGCTCACCTACAAACGACAAAGATCACAGGTTAATACCTGGAATACTTCATGGAACTAAGGATAAAAAGATTCACTGTTGAGCAAAGCATGAAGTACTTACCCAAGAACTCCGCGCAGACGGAATTCAATGTGTAAGAACGCAGCTTATAATCGCGCTGCATGACCTGCAGCATGTCGAGCTGAAGACGACCCTCCATGTTGATGGCCTTGTTCTCACGGTTTCCGTACGCTTTGCTTGAGAATCTCGTGTCCTTGGCTTCTGTCCGAATGTCTGGGTACATAAATGAAAAAAGGCAGTCGTTCAATATTGTATTCATATTCACCACCAACTCTTCCGAGAGCGCTCACAGAGACGAATGGTGATTACCATTCAAACGCCCGAGGAAGGGGAATTTGAGCACTCCAAGATGCTTAGCACGATCCAACAGATACGGGAAATCGAAGTTGGATGTGTTGTAGCCGATCACAACATCTGGGTCGACTCTCCTGACAAAGTCAGCCCATGCGTCCAGCATTTTGTCCTCCTGATCAAAAGACATGGTGTGTGTTCCGACAATATGCGCGCAAGTGTTGAGGACCATAACATTTCGAATGAATGGCTTGGTCTCGCCTTGCACAGTGATCATTGATGCAATCTGAATGACTGGATCGACTTTTGCTTCCGGAAAGATACCCTTGCGACCCGCGCACTCGATATCAAAACTCATGATCCGCAAGGGTGCAATCTTAGACCAATATCCTTCCGCTTGATGACTGATCAGCTTGTCATAACTATGAAAAAATGGTCATAACACGATTAGTGCTTGTCCAGGCACACTGCAAAAATACTGCGTACGAATACGCATAACACACTAACCTAATCTCCACATTGATCTGGGCATTCGAATGTGGGTCGTTCTTGAGTTGATACGTTCCTGAGGGTAACTCGATCCAGTTTGCTCCAGATATTTTGCAATCGATCATAAACCGCAAAAGATAGGCGAGGTTGCTTTCAAAAGTCTGTTGCACATTGAAGTCTGAGAATCCTGGGAACGATATGCCTGACTCGAGGGCCCGTTTGGCTACGTTGATGTTTCTAGGATCCTTGAGGGTGATCCTCAAGAATGGAGACTTCTCCCCGCCGTAATATCCATAGATCGACTCCTTCAATTTCCACTCGATCTTGACGACACTGTGGGCCCTGTCCATCTTAGCCTATTGAAGAGGATTATAATTGTTCAAGTAAAACCATCTTTTCATGACAAACATAGTTCTACTGACCAAGCTCGATTTGTTACCTCTAGTGCCGAGGTGAGAGCTGGAATGTTCTCAATCTTGAAGCCCATTGGAGCCGGCACATAAAAGTAAGGCAGAAATCCTGTGACATGGCAGATGACGCTGTTTCCGGTCTATATTATTGTACCATATATAAACCAGGAGTTCAGTATCCATGTCCGTTATGTAGCTCCACGAAGGCATGAAGGTTGCTAGATGTCTATGGTGATGAGACGAACTTCTGTGACTCCATAAAACCGAACAACAGGTGTCTGCGTTCCTGAGTGCGTGTACTCGTCCGCCTCGATTTGTTGAAACACTGTGGTGAAAAAAGATAAACATTAGATGTCGTTGGAGTACAAAAGTACAAAGATAAGATTGAAGTCAAACCATGAAGTATACCTAATGGGTCGGTTTTCGGGTTGAGCTTCTCGACAGGAGGGCGAAGCCAAAGCAACGTGGGGTCATCGACTATTCCATCAGAAAATAAACGAGTTGCTTAGTATCCACGTATCAACAGGCACCAGCCATACTGCATACTACGCAAATGAACCGACAGCCTACCTTTGGCAGCCTGCGATGTCTCCTGCAACTCCTCCAGCTCTTTCAGGAAGGAAGATTGCGACTCTAGCTGAGCCGACTTTGCCGAGTTCATTCGACGCTTCTTCGCGGCATGGGCATCCTGCGACATGGTGGCGTTTCCTGTCAAATAAGATGGTCGGTACGAGAGAAACTAGCCGGGTCCAAAGGAACTATTGCTTTAGGGCCGGTGCAAGGATGCGTAGTATGTCGAAGATGGAGGACGCAAGCGATCGAGAGGAAGAATTGCCCTTTAGAATTGATCCGAGCAGCAAAGACAAAGGAACAGCTCTACAAAGCGACGCGGGGCCCTAGTTGTTTTCAAACGCGTCCACAAAAATAAATGAAACATGGTCACAGCACGTGCATACGCGCAACCTCCCATCGCGTCCAAAAACAACGCGTATCTTATCCTAGATGCCATGATGTCATATTGATATCATTGGGAGCCCTTTCGAATATAAAAACTCACGACTTCCCACCAGCTTCTGTCCTCCAACATTCTCCATCCATCACTACAACTTCCTATCCTCCCAGCTCATAACCACCCCTTCAAACAACCATGTCCAACATCGACAAGATCACCAACACCGCCAGCTCCTACATCGGAGGCGCCAAGCAGACTATTGGCGAGACCATCGGTAACGCCGATCTCGCCGCCGCCGGCGCACACCAGAAGGCCCACGCCGACACCTCCCTGAAGATCGCCGAGGCCAAGCTCCAAGCCGAGAATCTCGGACACAGTATTGAGAGCAACATCCAAAAGAACGCCGGATCTCCCGCAGAAGACAAGAGCCTCGAGGCCAACGGACGGGCCAGCATCGCACTAGGCAGCACCGGGCACAACGTCTAAGCCTTTGGCACTAACGCCGCCATCATTAGGTGACCTCTAGCCAGCAGCAGTCGCCCGACTCTTATTCAGCCCATCGCACCAATTTCATTGTACAGTTGTAATAAATTCCGATTCCACACAACCCTTTGACAGCGCCGAAATTAATCCTTTTTGTAGGCGTAGATAACGCGATCGAGCCTCAAAGGAGTTTTGTCACAGCTGCTTGTATTTTTTTTTTTCCATCCTTGCGGACAGCTACAGGAGTAATATACGCACCATGGCACTCTGGCATAGCATGTACCGCATCATCATGACCACCAAGCCTGTATGGAGGCAGAATCGCAAGCTACATTTCTATCTCCCCCTATTCACAAAACTATAATCCTTTTCTAACCAATTCATGACCGAACGATTTCAGAATATCGCGAATCAAATCACTGGTACCGCTAAGCAACCATCGACGTCAAAAACCTCGCCACTCAGGGCTTCTTTCCTCAAAAAGTAATAAAAGAAAGCCAAAGCTGAAGATCAACCTGCCTCAAAGACTAACCGGCGCCAGACTGCACACGCTCATGGAGTCGAATACTTCATTAACAACGAGATCCGCAAGAGGACTGGGGACTCTGGCGGACAATCCTGCGATGGAAGTCTGATGACATGCCAACTTTAGTCGTAAGAGTGTTCTGCGCGACCCTTAGACGGTACTGGCTTGTCGTTCTACGGAATAGGCATCCGCCTTTTCTATGACGCCTGTCCAAACAGCAACTACAGTAGTTTTTATCATAGAAACTGATATAGTATTTATCGTAGAAACTGATACAGTTTTTATTATTCAACTGCTGAGGGCCTCAACTGTAACACTTTTAAGGCGCCGATCCACCAGCTAGTCATTAAGGGAGGACGAGGACATGTTTTTTGCCCCAACGCGTTCAATTAGCCGCTACTAATTCAAGCAAGCACATCAGTTACACCAAAAAAAAAAATCTCGTGAATGGTACTTTCAACGTGAGACGCGACAGAACGCATGCTCTACACTGCTTCATGGGATTCATGAAAGTGGCTTTGGCGACCCTTACCCTTCAACGTTCGCGTCCAAAAAAAAAAAAAAAAAAAAAAAGAGCCTTGACTGCCTTACTTTGCCCTTTTTCATCAACCTCTTACAAGAACCGCAGGACATCATCGCCATCCCCAGAAACACCAACGAAACACGCCAGGACCAACAGTACATCTCATCTCGCAAGGAGGAAGACCCATCACCATGTCGAACATCAACATCAGTTGCATCGCCATCATTGGCAAGCAGGCAAGCGCTGTTTCTATTTTTTTTTTTTTGCAGCATACCAACCAACGCTCTGCGCGTCGTCCTCGTCCCCCTAACCTCTTCATACTTTTCTGTAGAACAACCCTCTATTCATCAAGAATTTCAACCCTTCACACCCAGATCTCAAATACCACTATATCGCACACACATCATGCGATGTCATGGAGGAACGAGGTTCGTTTTTCTTCTTCTCTGTGTTCGACCCCAACAGCCAGCGTCAATGGATACTCGGAAACGATGATCTTAAAGACCACTTTTTAATGCTGCTGCATCCGCTATATTGAATGGATACCCCCTCCCCAACAAAATAGCGGCGATGAAGGCTCAGGACATGTATCTTGGCGTATTATTCTCTATGGAGGACCTCTCCGTCTACGGATACATGACCAATACCAAGATCAAGTTCATCACAGTCCTCACAGTGCCCGATGTCATCATCAAGGACCTCGATATGAAGAATGTAAGTGCCCGCTCGACACACACACCTTTTATCTTGGTCCGATTACATACACGATCAAGCAACGATTTCTTCATACCCTAATGCTCTCCCGGTTCCTGCTTTTTTTTTTTCGCTCTATTAGGTATTCCGCAGGATCCATGCAGCCTATGTGAACCATGCCAGCAACCCATTCTACGATATCGACTCGCAAAAAATGATTAAAAGTAAAAAGTTTGAGCAGGAGATCGAGGCCATCGGCAAAGGTCGTGCACTCGAAGGCGGAAACAGAAACTCTCTCCTTCCAGCGCAGGCTTCATGATCCATATCGGAAAATAAACAAAACGTTCAAAGTAATAGTTAATACAAAAATATTTTTATTTCATTCATACTATTGTTCAAGACAGCTCATGATTCATTGTCAGGAACGACCTCTTATGACGGACGCCATCCATGACCCTTTTTATCGAGCTCCGCGTCAACGCTCGGGTCCTCTAAGACTGCTTTGCCCGATCCACATGATATTATTCCAGAGCGTTTTTGAATGTTAGGTCTGTGTCGTTGCTGCTCAAACCAGCACTTATCGTGTTTCCCCCCTGCTGCTGCCGCTGCTGCTCTCCCGATGTGATAGACATGCTGGATGAATATGACTCCGTACTTGGGATTAGAGAGTCCATGGGCGATCCTACATCTTCGAGCAAAATTGGATCACTTGGGCCACCCGTGGGGAGAGTGGCGGAAGATGACGACAATGCGACCGGGGTTGTTGTCGGCATCGTAATCGAAATAGGTCTTGGCAGTGACGATGGCGGGATTTGCTGTGGCATGTTACTGATCGGCCCTGCCGTGAATGTCGCTAGTCCTGGCTGTTGTTCCTGCCCTGCCGTCTGCGGCATACTAATTGAGGTATAAGAATGCCAAAGTCGCTGAGCAGAATTTACTGGCGCCTGCACTGCGGGCATCTGAATGCTAGTCACCGCAGGCCCTGACCCTAACTCTGACCCTGAAGAAGTAGGACCATGGATTCCCTGTTCATCCAAAAGTCTTGCCCAAGTATCATCTCTTACGCGAGCGTTGGTGTCGACATGCTCAGCCAGAGGTTGAGAATACTGAATCTGACCTGAATGCTGGGACTGCTGCTGCTGCTGCTGCTTTTGATGTTCATGAAGAAAGAGCTGTGGATTCGGCTGTTGTTGCTGCTGTTGGTGCTGCTGCTGGTGCTGTTGATGCTGCTGGTGCTGTACCTGTTGCTGCTGCTGACTTTGTTGGTGTAGTTGCAGCATTTGTAGGTACTGTTGCTGCAGAATCCGTTGCTGCAGTTGCTGCTGTATTTGCTGCTGTTGCTGTGTCGGCATCTGGGCAAGCGCCGGCACTGTAGGAGCTAAAGGCGGATGTCCATCGATTCGTCGCTGCTCCTCTGCGATCATATTTTGGATCTCAACCATGTCCGCTTCTGTCAGATCCGAGTCTTCCTCGCGAACCAGGTCACTCTGAAGGGCGACAGAAGCGATCGTCTCGCGATTGCTAATTAAGTCCAGCAAAACGGTGTTAAAGGCGCAAGTAATTGCCAGAGATATGCGTCGTTGGTTAAGGATACGTCGTCTCACCTATCTATAACAGATCTCAGTACTGGATCATCTGTATCGGGCCTAGTAAACAGCGTGTCCACATTCTCCTGCGATGCCCAGACAGGCGTGGTCTCTGGAGGTTGCTCAAAATACTTTGTCATCTCCGTCTTAGTATACGACTTGATCATGTTCTTCTTATCCACCACCCGAGTCGACAGACCTAGCTTATGAAGGTTGGTTTTGTATAGCTTGTCCTCCCATGTGCCAAACGTTTGGAGTCTGTAAACGAAGACCTTGCGTTTCTGGCCGTATCGGAAGGCGCGTGCAATGGCTTGTTCGTCATGACTCGGATTCCAACCGACATCAAAAATCACGACGCGGCTGGCAGAGACCAGGTTGACGCCCAAAGAGCCAGCCTAGTTGCGAGAGGGAAGCAAGGCCGTTAGTTGGGATGCTGGACTCACCGCTGCAATGTCACTTCGGCCAAGCAGCAATCAAGATACTGCACTTACGTTAGACGAAATAAGGAATAAATGATACTTTGCAGAGGTATTAAACGTGTTGATCATATTTTGTCGATCCTAATATACATTGGACAGGCAAGAATGTATTCAGCATCAGCACCCCTTGATTCGCAAGAACCCAGTTCATCTGCACTTGGAAATGTATAGTAAACTTACAACAATCGGAGTGTCTCCGTCCAATCTCATGGACCAGAATCCTGCCTCCTTCGTGATCCGTTCGATATAATCTGTAATATAACGATCGAGGTCAGTCGTTGGTAGAATCTCTCGCCTCATTACCCAAGCCAGATGCCCCACCAGTAGGAACAAAACTTACCAAGGGTAGGAATGCTTCTCGAGAACACAAGCACTTTCTCGTTTACATCTCGGCACGCTTGCAGGATATCCATCAATATTTTGATCTTGTAGCTGTGTGAAATGTCGTTCACGTCTTTACAGACAAAAATTTAAAGTGAATATTAGACCCTCCTACGCCGACATTACCCATGCACGTACACTCGTCCTCATCAGACTTACTCTTTTCTTGAATAAAGCTGCCACTCCAATGGTTTGAAAGGACAGACGCATTCTGACTATATAAACAAACAGTATTGATTCCCTGGTCAAATTCACTGTAAAGCACGTTTGCTAGGGATGCCGTCCGAGGCAATATGAATCCATACCTAAGTGCTTGTTCAGCTTCTTTAGTTGTCTCATCACCACTGTCCTCACCAACTGCGTCAGCCAAGCTTTCTGGTACAGCCGTTGTGGGGGAGTCCACAGCCGAGATCGCTTTCGTATCATTGCTGCTTGCAGCTACAGTCTTGTCCGCTTTCTTTCGCCGCATCATCTCAAACAGAGTGGCCTAAATGAGAGCAAATCAAGATGTTATTTCGTTTTCTTGGTGTGCTTCTAACTTATCAGAGACAGTCAAGACCACATTGTGATTCTCCTAAATGTTACCTTGAAAACTGCCGGATGATTACAGATTGTCAAAAGGCAATAGCCGTTACCGAGGACGGCTCTGGTTGTCGGATCCAAAGTGGGGAGGAACGACTAGAGTTGTACAATAGGAGTAAACGCTTAGTGTCAATTTTGTTGGATGCGACAAGAAAGAATGGATTGCATTTAGCACCGCAATCTGTCTTACAGTATAGAGGTAGTACTGCATCGTGCTGAGTTTGCAAGAGACAACAAACTCGACCTTCTTCGGGAGCGTGGCCTTCAGAACCGAAGAATCCTTCCTATAACCGTTTCGATTATCGTATAATGAGCTGGGCGATCATATGCTTCACCGTATCAACAGAGAATAGAAACTGAAAGGACAGAAAACGAACCTCATGACAAAATTCTTAATCAGCTCCGTCAAAACCTTCAGTTTCTTAGCAGATGCCTATAATTCATAATAACGATAACATTAGCAAAGCGGCGCCTCCTATGACATTCAATTCTGCAGTATCTTGATATAGCATACCTTCTTTTCAAAAATACTACTGTCTGGGTAAAGGCCTTCGTTGATGGGTCGGATATAGTTGTGGCGGAATGTAGCAATATCGCCCAAAAAGTTAGGGCGGACAAAATCAACCATGCACCAGTACTCTTCCAGTCTGTTCTGCAATGGGTGGCCAGTCAAAATCACTCGAGCTGTGCTCTTCAAATTATTTGCGGCGGTTGCCAGCTTCGCCTAATGTACAGATATATTCAATATTCCATAGGTCACCATGGTCAGATTGTCGCTTATGCATGCAGTCGCTCGAGTCCGTCACGCATGATCACATAAACGTACCTGTGCGTTCTTGAGGTTGTGGCCTTCGTCAGCTATGATGAGTGAAGGGCCATCTTGAAACAGCTCCCGATATCGAGCACCGACTTCAGATCCCTGGCCTCCTCTGGGAACGCACAACTCTCGAAACATGCCATAGCCCAGAATGAAAACACCGCCGTCCCGATACCATTCTTCTACCAACACAATCCTTGACGATACCGATTTTGTTTTGGGCGCTATCAGAAATGTAGACGTAAGATGAAGTTGAAGCATTAAGAACTCACAGTAGCACTGCAATCGAGAGTCAAGTATATTACTCTACTTACAGAATCTCCTGATTTGAACAACATGCTGCTCATCGTATGGTAACCATTTCTGGAACTCATCTTCCCAGTTTTGAAGGACGATAGGAGGCACAAGGAGCAGGACTCGTCCAGCCTGTATTTGAGGATCAAAAGTATGAGCAGAGCTGTTAGAACATCCTCTGACATATAAGCCTGGATAGCCCTTTGACATGATAAAAAACAGCTAACCTGTAGCTTCTCAGGAATGTCCTTGTTGCCCGCATGAAGCTCACGCAGCAGCACATACACGAACGCGACGACCTGGAAGCTCTTGCCCAGGCCCATGTTGTGGGCCAGAATACAACCGCCATCAAACATGACGATGTTCTTCCACATAAAACGGACACCGTCAATTTGATGCGGCTTGAGGTTCTTCACTAGGAACGGCGGGATGATCACTGGATGCTCCGTCTTCTTGTGGCCAGGATTGATAAGGACTTCATCTCCCTTGAGTGGATCCAAGGTTGTCCCTCGAATTTTGGCCCTCATCTCCTGCTCCTTGATACGCTTCTGAAGCTCCAGTTCATTCTTAGCCGCGTCCTTCCGCAGCCTCAAAACTTCCTCGCTCTCGTCTTTCATAGGCATGGCGGCTTTCCGCTTTGAGCGGCGTTTGCTCTGGTCTTCTTTCTCCTCCCCTTCCTCAGAGCTCCAGGCCTCGCCCTCAGAAGTATCTCCAAATCGGTTCCGGATGCGCCGTGACCGTTTCTTGAGGCCCAAGGTAGGCGACGCTGCTGTGGCGGCGTCAGGGTTAGAGCCATCCTCTGTGATGCCATCCTTTTCAACCGACCCAAGACCTGAGATAGGCGTGCTGACCTCCTCGCCCCTGATGGCCTTCGACCGCGCGGTGGATCGCTGGGATCTGTCTGACGAGACAAGCGCTGCAGTACTTGTAGTGCCCTTGCCCTTCGGCTTCGGCCGAACCTTCCTGGTGATCTTGGGTCCTTCATCTGAACTCGCTTCACTGTGAATTATGATGGAGTTGACCTTGCCAGATGGCCTCTTCTTTTCGTTCTGAACCTTAGGCTTGTCAGATTTCTCCTCCCTCTTCTCCTGCATCTCTCGTTCCTTCTCCTCCTCCTTCTCCTTCTCGCGCTCCACCTTTTCTTTCTTTTCGCGCTCCACCTTTTCCTTTTTCTCACGCTCCACCTTTTTCTTCTTCTCACGCTCCACCTTTTCCTTCTTCTCGCGCTCCATCTTTTCTTTCTTTTCGCGCACCTCTCGTTCCTTTCGCTCCTTCCTTTCCTGGCGAGCCGCCGATCTGTCCGCCTTGGCCTGAGCAGCCGCAGCCTCCCGGGCCTTTTCACGATATGCCATAGTGTTGTTGCCATCGTCTTTCCATTTAAGGAACTCTCGGAACGAAATAGTGTCTCCGCAATCCAGCTCGATCCACTCGACGTACTCTTGCCAAACAGATATATACGGCTCCTGAGCGCGCGCTATCCGTCTATGGGGCCACAGTACGAAAGTACAATCCACATTAGTTTGTATCAAGACAATTGTCCTATCGAGACGAATATCCATCCCATCATGCTTACCCTAGAGATATATCCTTTCGAATAGCGCGAACCTTCTTCTCTAACTGCATATCATCCATTTGGTTCTTGATAATTGCCCTCCAGTTTGAAGTCCTTAGTTTCTTAATAGGGGCCAATGACGGTAAATCAGTGTCTTCTATCTCCGAAGTTTCTGAGTCAGGCTCAGCTTCCACATCCATAGACTCCTCAATAGTTTCGTCCGCATGCTCAGTCCGGTCAGTCGGTAGCTGGTCCTCTTCAGCATCATCCTGTTGTGCAACTTCCTCTTTCAAGCCTAAAGTGCTAGGTGACGATTTGCGGAGTTGGTTGGCGGAGGAGACTTCGCCTTCTGCAGGGGATTCCGGAAGCGATGGCTCACTGTCATCCAGCTCAATGACAACTGGTGAAGAGGCTCTCGCTTTTTGGTCATGATACATGGATCGTGGTTCAATGACATCATGCGAGGGTTTCCGAGCTCGCTTTACGGATAACGGAACATTCTCATCCGATAGACCGATCTGTGACGAATCCTGGCGATGTTTTCTGCTGCCCTTACGCCTGATATACAACGTCTCGTCCTCTTTGTCATCCTCTTCTTTCTGTGATGGGTTCACCTCTGCAGACTGCTGTTCGTCCTTTGGAGAGGCTGAGGTCGAAGGCGGAGAAGGAAGTGAGAGCAGCAACATTTCATCATCTTTATCTGCAGGCTTGGAAACTGGCAACTTCTTGAATCCAGATTTGGCGGCGATCGGCTTTGTTGACGGCTTTTTCCTTCTTCTTGGTGCAGGACGTCCACTCATAATTAAATCGCCATTGCCGATGACTTCCGATTCGTAGTCCACGTACATCTCCGAGTCATCAATGAAATCATCGTCCAGTTCCCGCTGTCGTCTTTCTTCTTCAAGCTCTCGCTCCTCTTCCGTAGAGAGCTCGTCATGCTCCTTGTCATGGCGCTTACGGCGCCCCCATTGTTTTTTCTGCCCGGATTCTGATGATAATCCTCCTTCAGTGAGGTCGATTTCTGAATCAGGGCCAGATTCTTGTCCTGACTCAATATCTGGTGATGGAGCAGGTCCTCGAATGAGCTCCAGCTTCCACTGTTGCTCAGCCAGTTGGTCCAGCGTCCTGTCCATGGCAGCACAAGCCTTGCGCACCTCCGCTCTGGTTCTGTATGCGGTATCCATAAAAGCTTCGATAATAGACGGTAACCTCGTACCCTCGAGTTGCCGGACCGACCCCATGAGTTCAGCCTCCGAATTGGCTGTGGATCCATTGTACATTAGCTGTCTGTAGATCTTATATACATTTCTCTGAAGATGCGGCCTTGATAATGTATTCCATTGCTCCATGTATTCGGCCGTGTACTGTTCAATGATTTCTCGCACAGTTTCGCTCGAAAGAACCGTCTTGACTGATAGTACTCGATCGCGTCTGGACAGCTTGTTCAACTTTTCCTTTTCCTCCTTTGCGACTTCCTTGTACAGCTCCTCGTCTGTGGTGTATGCAGAGGCGTCCGAGTCCCCATAGAGCGGGTATATAGGGTCATCATCGGGTGCTAGCAGAGGTGTGGTGTGGGTTGTCCCTTGCGGTCTAGTAAATGTCCGAAAGTCGATCGACGACATGTCGTGTTCGCCCAAGGTCAACTCTACCCTTAATGAGGTCGGATTTTTTTGGTCCTTGAACACGCTATCCCATGTGCTGTTCTTAACTAAAATAGATTAACAGGTGAAGGAGCAGTCAGCTATGCTGCGTGGATTGCCAGGCTGTCTAATGTCGCTTCCCAGTAACCAGTGCTTTTATACGTACCTTCAACCTTGGCACCTGGTTCGCGAGTGGATATGATTTTGACAGGAACATCCTTGGCTCTGCGTCTCAAAGGAGCGTATATAGTCTGTCCTGAGGCTTCAAAAATGGGAGGCTCTCGTAAAATGCGCTTGAGATTCCGCTGTACAATTGATCGGTATCCTGCAGGTACCGATTTCCTGGGTGGTCTGGATGCAGTAATTGACCACTCGTCGTCGCTGCTACTCTCCAACGCCGCCCCATGCTTATTCCAGAATAATTCATCCATGGAGAGGCGTGCTTGGGTGAGATAGTGTTGTTTTGAGGGCCTACTCTTAAAGACTCTAGTGGACTTGGGACTGCTGCTGCTGTTGGGGATGTGGTCGTTACTTGAGATGGTGTCGTTCATGCTTTGGGATCGTAAACCAGGGCTTGGATGGATCGCGGGCTCAAGGTCCTGGGGAGTGGGAAATGGCGATACAAACGTGGGTGTGATCCTTTGGAATTTGGGTGATGCATTAGTTGCCAGAGCAGGTGAGGATGAATTAGAGGCGAACGTTGGTTTCTGGCCTATGGCTCGCTGTGGAATTCCTGTCGATATGGCCGTGGGTACAATTCTCTTTGTATGCACTGAGGACAATGTAGATGAAACGGCAGTGGCGGCTTTCTGCACTCCTGTGGTAAGTGAAGAAGACGCGAATTGAGAGGTAGGCGTCTCAACAAAACTGTGTTGTCCAGGAACGGCTGATTTCGCTTTAGTATCTGACTTCCTGCTCGTCTCGAGCCTTACCGCCAGCGGAAGGTCAGAGTCGCTATGGTGGTCGATGTATTCCAAATAAATATCCTCCAGATCGCTGTCGCCCTCCTCATCCTCTTGCTCTTCATCCTCTTCATCCTTGTCGTCTTCACCGTCAGATTCGTCGAGAGATATAGCCTCCGGCGTCTGTGACCTTTTGATCCGCCTTGAGCTATGGTGCATTTTGCTGTCGACAATGTCGTCTCGCCAGACTTCTAATGGTTGCGCCAGCAGCGGAATCTCCTGTGTGTGCTCCGCGAAGATAAATGTGCGATCGTTGGTGGTAGTCTCCTTTGACTGATCCCGAGTAAAGGTTGCTTCTTGAAGATCCAGACCATTCAAGTTCGAAACTCCTGGCGGCAGCAGTGAGTCCATACGTTCTTGCTCACTTTTGATCTCCTCTTTGATGCAGGTCGCTATGAATTCAGATAAAGTAATGTCAGTCCTATGTCTTATCAAAGCCGTCTGGACGAAAAGCCGGAGAAAAGGCGACTAAACACTAATGCTTACCTCGTAATTTGGCGATTTCCTTCAGGATATTACAACGCACACCAAAGGACTTGAGACCGAACTCGTCCTTGAGGGCCCGGTGGTCGATATCGTTGACCAAGATTGACCCATCGACATCATTTTCTACAGAGCGTACCAAGGTTCAGTTAGTATACAATGCATGACTGAAAAATATGCCTAAGCTTTGCACAGGCGTACCTTTCAGTAGCACGAGGGTCTCCTCTGGTAGGTTGAATGTTGCCTTGAACCATCGCTCTACTGCATCAACATCCCATGACTCGGGATTCATTAGCAAGTCCTGTAAGTTCATGATGTGAGGGCGATTCGGAGGGGAGAAAATGGGGCATTCATACGGTGGCCTGAGCAAAAGCGAAGAGGTAATGGCTATAGGCGGAGGAGGATGCATCAAAACAAAAAAAAAAAAAACCCCCCCCCCCCCCCATTTAAGTTTTCAAAACGCGTCTTTATTCGTATCCCACCAAAAAAGCACACAATGGACCAAGTTGCTCTCGGACTTAGGCTCCGCCCCGTTCATGGCCCCATTCTCGACGCGGTCGCCTTGCTGATCCCATATCATTTGATCTCTAAACTCGAGTTTGGCATATGGTGCGCAGCCCATAGCTTCTTCTGGCAGCGGTCAAAGCACATGATCACCGTCGCCACAATGCGGGATGTAATTGTAATTGTCGTTCTCGTCGTAATGTCCGGCACTGATATCGAGACCCAGATATCCTCAAAGATTCTTCCAAGCAGATCCTCAGAGCGCATCAAGGTATTGTCTGCCAAATCAGAGAAGATGGTTTTGATTGTCCTAGCCGTTGACCCATCCGCTGTGGCCTTGACTTTTCTGTCGATGGAGATTCGGCCTAAATTCATCGAGTTCGACAGGCGCAAATGAAGACGAATAATGAAGTGCAATGGAGCAATATATGTATCCTTCAGAGGCATGACCTTAAACATTCGTTGTTCATTATGCGTATTCCGAGTCCAAGGGTATTGTTAGACACCTGGCTGCTTCTACTCGTTCCAGGTTACATTCTTCTCAACATTCGTGAGATCTTTATTTGTACAAGCAAGACGTTTCATTCGGTCTAAATGAACTCGGCGCGGCAATATGTTCCTTAAGCAAAGACAATGCGCATCGTGTTGGTGTTGCCGTATCCAGAACGGAAGCCCTGGATCACAATCACAGATTGACCAGACTTAAGCAAGCCATGACTGATAGCCTGGTCCATTCCCCAGCGCAATCTGGCGTCGACGTCCTCTTGCCAGTCTTCATTCTTAGGCTCGGTGTAGAAGAATGGGTAGCAGCCGCGAGAGAGGTGAATCGCACGAGCAGTCGACTCCTTGCGGGTGACAATGACAACGTTGGCTTGAGGACGGTACTTCGAGACCAGACGGGCAGTGTCACCGGATGTGGAGAGAACAACAATCGCGCCTGCGTTCTGCTCGTGTGCAGCAGACACTGCCGACGAGGCCACGGTCTCGGTAGTCTCGGTAGGGCGTTTCTGGAGCATGCGGAGCTCGTTGAACAGTGGTGGGTAACAGATAGCGGACTCGGCCAGGACACAGGTCTCAGCCATGGTACGGACGGCCTCCAGAGGGTACGAACCCTTGGCAGTCTCTCCGGACAACATCACACAATCAACTCCATCCAGAACAGCATTGGCAACGTCCGAGACCTCAGCACGAGTAGGACGAGGGTTGTACTTATAGTGTCCAGACGAATAGAAGATAACACGTTAATAAGAAATTCGATGCCATTAGCTTATATTCCCACATGTATAGATCGGCAGAGTGAAGGATGTCCTTGCTCGAATGATATCACTTACTGTCATCGACTCCAACATCTGTGTGGCACAAATAACGGGCTTGCCAGCGAGGTTGCACTTGGAGACCATCATTTTTTGGGCGAGGAAGACCTGCTCGCAAGGGATCTCAATACCAAGATCACCACGGGCGACCATAACACCGTCAGTGACCTCGAGGATCTCATCAAAGTTCATGACACCCTGATGGTTCTCGATCTTGCTGACAATCTTGATGTGCTTGCCCTCCTCGCCAAGGACCTTGCGAATCTCACGGACATCGTCCGCGCGACGGATAAATGAGGCAAAGATAATGTCTACATCGTTTTTGACACCAAACTCAAGATCCTTCTTGTCCTTCTCAGAAAGTGCAGGGAGATCGACCTCAGTCTTGGGCAGGTTAACACCCTTTCTGGAGCAGAGCTTGCCGTTATTCAAAGCCTGGACCTTGACGTGATCATCTTCGACTGCGAGGACCTTGAAGGAGAGAACACCATCGTCGATATAAATGACCTTGCCTGGAACAATGACCTTGGTCAGGTTCTTGTAGTCGATATACATGACCTCGCCTGTGCAGGTCTCTGCATACTGGTCGTCTGTGGAGAAAATCATTTCGTGACCGGCGGAGATAGGGACCTCGACATCGTCCTTCATTAAGCCAGTGCGGATCTCGGGACCCTTGGTATCAAGGGCGATTCCGACGGGGCGACCAGGGTGCTCTACGATGGTTCATGCAGAATCATAAACGGGAGGATTAATGGCGGAAATAACCGTAACAAGACGCGGACATTGTCAGACGGCCGCATTTGGGGTGAAAGAAAGTGCTCGTAGAATGATCGGCAGGGCTGGCGGACGCGGGCAAAATGAGCGCGGAATAATAGTAATGAGGCAAAATTGATACTTACCAAGAACACTCTGGCGGGTATTGTCGATGACAGACTGGTGGTACTCATATGAACCATGGCTGAAGTTCTAACAAACGGACAATAGGAGGTGCTCTCGGGGGTCAGCTCAAGGTCGCGACTCAATGACATTCAAACTTTGATTTAGCGTAACGCGCCAGATCGTGCCCTTTCAGAGGAAGTCCGAAGCCGGAATGTCCTCCTTCAGCCTCATTGACGCGAGTGAAACATAAATGGGGGATAGGTGCATTGTCCACAGTTCATGCACGCCAGAAACATGGCAATCAATCTCAAAAATAAAATCGTCTCTCCTTCCCACGCTCCACCACATACACATGGAACTCGCGTCACCATTCATCTCCGTAGAGCATCCGATTACACGGCAGAATACTCACCATGCGGACAATGTTCATACCGGCATCACGCAATTTGGACAGCATCTCCACGTTGTTGGTCTTGGGGCCTAGATGGAGCGATATATCGTCATTTAGCACAGATTACAAAATGTCAGTATGGGGTCCATTTCTCAAGGCAATTTCTTTGCTAATGCTCCGTGGATACGGTACCGATGGTGCAGATGATGGAGGTCTTGCGCGTGTTTTTGGGCTGGAAGTCGATATCGAGGGACGAGGTCCACTCGAGGTTGGTCTTGATTGAGTCGTTGAACATGTTGTCGATTAAAATATTCTATCTCGGGGGGGCGACTGAGGACTCGAGGCTGGTGTAGTTGGACAGACGGAGATTGTCAGAGGAGCTAGGAAGTGATGGGGTTGATGAATGAATGAGCGAACGAAAGAGAGGAATGAGGAAGGGGAAAGGGCAAGGAACAAACACCATTTTTATTTGCTGCAGTCTTATCATGTCCACTATCGGATACACTTTTTGATTGACGTGCCAGCGCCACACAACCATGCAGCGCATTTCATAAACAGATCCCACCGCCTCATTGCTGGTCAGCCATAGCGGACACCCCAAGAGAAGGTCACTCCTGCATCCCTCGGACAATGTCAGTCCTTGGGAGGCAGATAGACACACACTATGCTGGTATGTAGCAGATTCTTGCACTGGCGGCGGCACTGGCTACCCTGGGGCGACAATAGAAAGAGATATGCCTTTGACGATAACGAACAAAAAAAAAAAGAGAGTGGGGTCCACTCGATGCCTCCAGATGCCTCCAGATGCCTCCAGATGCCCTGAGGAGCCCTCAATTAGCCTCAGGGATCGGTGAGGGTAAAGACAGTCCGCGCTCTTCGTTTCGTTATCGCTCCACAGAGTTATGGTTTAGGTTGTCTTTTTTGCTATCGCTTGCGATCGCTTGTCCAATCTTCAATCTTTGTGGCAACTGGACAGTAACATTTCGACGATTGATCTGCCCAGAGAACGACATGGCCTCTTTCTTATCTATCCGCAGGTGCTGTTTGCGTCTGTCCCTGCGCTCTTTCCCTGTGTTTATTTTGGTTGGATGGCGATGATCGCGTTATAAGTTGATTCAGCCTCTGCTGGGAGACTACTCCTGCTCCTCCTCCTCTTCCTCTTTATCCTCATCTTCATCGCACAGTCTCAGATTCTCAGATTGTAAGCAAGTTACTCCACCATGGCCTCCGCGGCTGCAAGGTTGCGCAGAAGCATCACACCTTCGGTGAGCTGCTTATAGTGTCAAGCGCGATAGCCCGTATGTCAATCGGGGCGGGAACTTGGATCGCCAGCCTGTATCTTTAGATGGACCACCATTCCAGCCCTGATCATCTTCAGAGGTGATTCTAGGTACTCTTGATCGTGTGCGACCTTGCCGAGTAAATGGCGCGCTAATTTCCCTCCCTAACGCTGCTCTCTAACCTCTTCGTCTCAAATATCTGAACATGCTTGGCCTGATGAAAGAAGCGATGAAAAGGATAATGAGGCTGCGCCTCTTCTGATGAACTTTCATCTGCGTCCTACCTCAATCCCCATCCTTAAAGGGCTAATAAGTAAGATCAGCGCCTTCACTATTCAGATCATTTATATCTCGAGCAGGTTACTAGACACCGGCGATTGGCATGTGGCATCAGCAGGACTTTCTAACCGTAACTCGCAGGCCAATGTTGGTGAGCAGCACGTCAGATGGCTCAACCACTTTATGAAAGAACGATTGGGACTCGTCGAGTTCATGATAGCCACTGTCTGACTCGTCCAGAAATCCGCCACAAGGATCCCTCCATATACGATTGCATAGTTCCCCAAGGACGTCAATTGGGTCGAATCAAACTTGGCAAGGGCACTGGGCGAGATACCCATGACATTTTCGGCTGAGATCAGCATCCCTCCGCCCCAAGGACCGTTCAACCAAATATCCTGCAGATTCTGTACATTACCAATAGCAATATAATCCTACAGTATGGTTCCAGGATTGATAGGATGGTCTCGAGGTCGGACTATGGGGCAATGTAAGTGATTTGACCGACCCTGAGGCAGACGCGTGTGCCATTGAAAAGTCTGGTGGCATATCTGAGAACACATGTGGCGAAGACACTTAAGACGACGTCGCCGTTGCTAGTAACGAGAGTGGGGGGCTTAACGCCCTCAAAGACAGCGGGCTCTGTCGTGGATGTTTGAGTCATTCTTTAATCGTATTGCTTATTGCGATGGGTGAGAGTGAAGAGTTATTTGGAGTTTTGTGCTGCGTACTGTTAGAACTTACTTGGAGAACCATCATATCTATGAAAACATGGATAAACAGTTAGCCATTGCTCAGAATCCTGGAAGGATTGACGCGAATGGTACCACAAAGCACAAATAGGCAATAAACAGAATGGAGCATAGCGCCACAGAATTATGCAAATCAAACTGAATAGATGAAATGTTCGAAGGCCGCAGTGCTGTATTCGCTGCGGCGCGTTCATGAAGGAGGTCATGTCTGTGCGCACAACAGTGCAGCGGTAAAAGCATTTATCCTCAAAAACGCCTGCAAAGGATTGTAGCGGCTGCAATGCTAGATTCTCAATGGCAGCCTCAGCAGTCTTATTGCGAACAGAAACAGATCAAAGGTAAAGGTGTGTCTAGCAAATCCACAAGGAGCACTAATGACCGCAATCTTGAAACAAGGACTGTGGTCTCGTTTCGAGTAAGGGTATTAGATCTACAGGAACCCTTATCCTGCGCCGAAGATCCAATTGAGAGAATAGGAAAGGATGGATGGATGGATCTGCAAAAAATTGTTAGCCAATGGGAACAGCCAATTTGGCAGACGTCCTCAACACGCGTCTGAAACATGAACGCGTAGGATGTATTGATAAGACGGTGCTGACAGCTCGTCTGGTCCAATGCTGTAAAGAACACAACGACGCGACGCGTAGCCTAGGAGCCTTAATGAGCCTGCAATCAACTAGTACGATCGCACCCAAGCTGCTCAAACTTAAAAAATTCGGGTTCTCTCCCCACCGTCTTCTTTCCAGTCCCGTTCGCTTGGCAAGAAAGAGCGAGCGCACACATAGCACTCATGAACAGTCTAAGTGCCGACTGATTACAGCTAGTTTATTGTTGCGGATATGTCCTTAAGAGGAGGATATGGCCAGTGTTCATTGGCGGCGTAAGCAAGCACTGGCGCTGTTGCAACATGAAAAGTTCACTCCAAATGTCCGCTGCAACATGAGATGCATCAGTCTATTCTTGCAGGGACATCACAGTCTTCGTTTGGGGTAAGATACTGTCGCAGAGTAAAGTAATACTATTCATTGGAAGGCGGATACTGCTGTGCTCTGTCGAGTCTTTTCAGCAGCGCACAAGAGAAGAGTTTGTACATTTCCATGAAGCTGCTTTCCATGGTAGAAATAAATGACTATTCTCTCTCTGCTTCTTACTGGGCTGTAACTGCTGCAAAGTACCCAAGAAACAAGTTTCTGTATGTCCGCTTCTCGAAACGACAGGCAAAAAGTGAGAGCCGACCGAGGGCACCAGTCTGCTCTACTTCCTGCTCTACTTTCTGCTCTACTTTCTGCTCTGCTCTGCCACCACGTTGTCCCCACACTCTCACACACACACTTTCACACTCTCTTTCCTCATCAACTCATCCTCATCATCTCATCCTCCTCCCCTCTTTTTCCTCCGCTGGATTGAACATTTCATCTCTTTGTCATTACTCCCGCCCTCTACTCAATCTGTCCTCAGCGAGAGAACGTGCTCTCTCTTCCCCTCCTCCTCCCTCATTTCGCCACTCGCACGCTCTCTTCTCGCTTTTCTCTTTTTCATATACTCCCGTCCCACCCTTCCATCTTGCACTACATACTAGTCTATTATCTTATTTTATTTATTTTTCGCACAAAGCAGCCAGTCAGCCCGCCACTGCCTCCACTTCTTCCCCCGCTTCCATTTCCCCTGGCAAGTCTCCGTTTCGGTTCCTGCATCTCCTTCTCTCCTTCCTCTCTTCCTCTTCATCAAATCACCCCATTGCAGCCATGAAAAAGTTCTTCGGGGGTAAATCTTCAAAGGACAAGAGGCCCAACGGTGGCTCTCCCACCGCGCTCGCACCTGCCCAGCCCCAGCACCAACAGTCCGCCCGCCCCGTCAATGGTCAGGCACAACCCTCGCCCTCGCTTGCCTCCTCTCAGCCCGCCCCTACTGCCATGGTCTTCACCTCCCTGTCGCAACAAGGCCCTCCTCAACCACCAGCAGCAGGAACACCAGCAGCACCAACACCAGGATCTCACCAGAACGGCACTAATGGCACCTCTGGAGGATACGGCGGCGGATACCCGCCGCTCTCGGGAGCTGGAGGATACCCGCCCGTCAGTGGCCCACCATCGTCTTCCTCGGGCTATGGATACAACCAACAATCACAACAGCAGCAACCAGCTTACCCATCCATGCCTCAACCACACTCGCATCTGCAGCAGCACCAGCAAGGCGGTATTATGCCCCCGCCTTCGTCCAATCCCATGTATCAATCACTGCGCCAACAGCCTATCCCACCACCCTCATCAGCCCCATTCCAGGGTCAGCCCTATAATCCTAGCTACATGACCGCTTCTCCTTCGCATCAGCAGCAACTTCATCAACAGGAGGAGCAGCCAGGAATGGCTCGACCGAATGGTAGCAGGTTGACGGGAGACCCTAAGGAGGACTATCCGATTGTCATGGCGATCGATTTCGGAACGACGTTCACAGGATGCGCCTTTGCGTTCAGAAAGGACCCAGAAATTCAAGAGATCATTACCTGGTAAGCAAGATCCTTCCTCTATTACATCCTATGCCACAAAAAAACGAGTAGGACTACAGGATTATACAGGAAACAATGTGCGCGATTATGATACCAATATCCATCAGGTTCAGGGACAGGGACATGTTAATCGCGACAATTGGAATGAATGGTTTCATGATGGTCCATCCCTTTTGGTTTTGGAGCGGGCTGTTTTGCGCAGGAAGCATTGATGGGCAGGATCAAAAGGAAATCATGGAAAAAGCGCCGCCGCCTCAAGATGAACGGCCAGCATGGGTTTAACAACAAATAAATGAGCTTTTTAATAACATTCAGCACCCATTTCATGTCTCCTTCTCCTTCTTGGGGGGAGTACAAACGAAATTGGGGGCGGGCATACGAAGAAATCAAATGGATTGTCTGAGAGTGTATGTGCAACCGATGACGAAGGAAGTATTAACACTATAACACTATTCAATTGCAATTCTATATAGGCCTAAGCAGGCATATCAGTACCCGAAAGTACCGACCATCAGCTTGTACAAACTGGACTCGCCCGATTTCCTGGACTGGGGATACCCAGCGCGAGCGGTAATGATGACCCCGAACGCAAAGAAGCATCTGCTGCTCAGTAAGTTCAAGCTACAATTGGATGATCAGCAGGAGAATATCGAACCTTTGCCTCTGGGAATCAAACCACTGGACGCGATCTCGGATTATCTGTGCAAATTCCATGCGCACGTCGTCAAGGAGGCGATGAAGAACTTTGGATCGACCTATGATCAGTCCCATATCCAGTACTGTCTGACAGTCCCCGCCATGTGGTCCGATCGTGCGAAGCATGTGATGCGTCTGGCGGCTGTCCGGGCGGGAATGATCAGGGAGGACGATCCTGCGCATCGATTGATCATTGTGTCCGAGCCTGAGGCCGCGGCCATGTACTGTCAGTCGAAGGGAGATCAATTCAACCTGCAGAAGCACGACCGATTCTTGATCTGTGATGCCGGTGGTGGAACGGTTGATTTGATCGTCTTTGAGGTCGTTGATGTGAACCCGGAGACGGGCATCCGGAGTCTGCGAGAAGTCACGAGGGGTCATGGAGCCTCCTGTGGATCGGCCTTCTTGGACGCAAACATGGAGAAGCTGCTGAGAGAGAAGTTCCGGAAATACCCATTGACACCCATGGGATGGGGCACGATCATGGACACGTTTGTGAACCAGACAAAGCCAATCTTCCCAGGAACGGACCCAGAAATGTACCTGCAGGTTCCCAATATCCCAAACTTGCCTGACGCAAATGATATCGATATTGGGTTGGAGGACGGGATGTTGAAGTTGATGGTCTCGGAACTGCACGAGCGCGTGTTCGACCCTGTGGTGAAGGATGTACTGGACCTGATCGAGTACCAGCTTCAGCAGACGCATTGTGAGGCTATTTTCTTGGTGGGTGGATTCGGTTCGTCGCGGTACTTGTTTGATAGGGTCACGGCCAAGTTTGCGACATCAGGACGACAGGTGCGTGTGCCTCCTCGTGCAGAGTTGGCGGTCGTGCGTGGTGCGGTCACCTATGGTCTTCACCAGGGTTCGATTATCTCCCGTGTCGCGCGTCGTTGGTACGGAGTCGACTCGGCCATGGACTTTATTCCGGGTGTCGATCCCGAGGAGAAGAAGACGCTCTCGCGCGATGGCACAGTTCGTTGTAAGGACAGGTTTTCGGTCTATATTACTCCTGGTCAGTCTGTAGCGCTGGGCGAGTGTGTGACGAAAAAGTACATGACCTGGTGCTACCCACGCCCACTGGACTGCCCACTGTACGTGTCTGACTCGGAGAACGAGCCCCGCTATGTGGACGAGCCCTCGGTCAAGAAATTGGGCGACTTCCAGATCCCAATGCCAGACATCCCGGGCATGATGCCTGGAGCCGAGGTCCTGGTCGAGGTCAAGATGCATTTCGGAGAAACTGAAGTCCGTGCGGAGGCATTGGTGCTCGGACAGACGGTGACGGCCGTCTGTCAATGGATTGGATGATCGTCATGATCATTCAGAGAGGGGGGTGAAAGGAGTGTGCGGAGGGGTTCTCAAGGACGTCAGGAGAGGGTTCTCTCCATATTCACAATTACGGTTTTTATATCTTGATGCCATGGTGATAATAATAATAACACTCAAAAAAATGATTTTTTAATCCCCACAACTCATAGCTGGGCAATGATATGACTATTACATTCTCACCCATGTTGCCTAGTTCTTCGTGTTGTGCCTTTTCATTTAAAAACTCATCCAGATTAAATCTGATAGCCCAAGTTCTAAGTCATCACTGAGCTGGAGAATCGATCAGATCCCTCCCCTCAAAATTAACCTGAGACTGTGTCAAACTCCTGGTTAAAAGCTCTGGTCAGAATTGACACACGAGATTTCGTGTCAAAAAATGAATCAAGGGGTCAACTTTTGACCAGAAACGGGCACATATTCTAAGGCCATCAGGGGTTGGTACCCCAGATTAAATGCTTCATACCAGATTTTGATCTCGAATGAGCAATTTTATATGATGAGAGTGGAGTTTGAGAAAGCAGGCATAGTTTTTTAATTTCGCACTGAAGTCATCCAACTTCCGCCATAAAGACTGGGCTGAGGAATAAATCCAGGAACCAAAGTTTGTGCTAAATCAATTGAGGAAGTCGATTCATTCGACAGAAAGGGCATCTCATTAATGGAAGAGGAAAATGAAAATGATGAATAGATATAAAGATATAGTACAGGGAAACATAATGAGAGTGCAAACTTCTTTTTTTTTTAGCGACGTCCCCCACGACCACCACGGAACCCACCACCGCCACCCCCACGTCCACCACGGAACCCACCACGACCTCCAAATCCACCACGTCCACCGCCGCCACCACCGCCGCTGCGACGATCGTCCATACGCTGCTCAAGTTCTGGTAGAGTCTTGGCGACCTCGAGCGAGATGTTGTCCAGATCCGTCCATTTGTTCCCTCCCAAGAAGATGGTATTGTTCTCATCCACCTCCACCTTGTCCGAGACCACATCAAAGACGACGCCCATCATGTCCTTGGTCATGCGCATGCCCTTGACATCCTCGTAGCTCAGCTTGGGGAAGTTGCGGGTCAGAATATTGCGAACATATCCTGGGTGCTGGATTTCGTGCGTCAGACGGAAGACCATGGTCGTGAAGCCCTCGGCCGCAGACATGAGTGAGCGCGCACGAACACCGGCACCGTATCCCGAGATCTGAGCCAAGGCGGCCGCAAGCGCATCTGTGGCGTTTCCATCGAAATTCTCAGCGATCATCGATTCGGCAATAGGCTTGAACATAGGGATGACATTCTTCACGACCTTCGACACAATATCCGCCGCATCCTGAGCCGTCGCCGCAATGATATCCTCCGGCTGTGGAGGTCCGGCCTTGACCATCTCCATACCTGCCCGACGCTGAATGTTCTGGATCATGTACTCCTCCTGGGCCTTGTAGAAGGTCACGCACACACCCTTGCGACCCGCACGACCCGTACGACCAGAGCGATGGACATAGGTTTCGACATCCTTGGGGGGTTGGCAGTTAATGACAAGATCGACCATGGGGATATCGATTCCTCTCGCAAGCACATCTGTGCAGATGATGCACTTGACCTTAGCCTCACGGAATCCCTGCAAAGTCAACTCACGCTGCGCTTGAGGGATATCTCCATGCAGCACCTTCGCGTCCGCCTTCAACTTGGGTGTCAATCCCAATTCGTCTGCCTCCGCCTTTGTGTTCGCAAAGATAACCGTCAACCCACGGTTTCCACCATAGACGGCAACGACATCACCAATTACATCCTTGCGCGACTGCCATGTTGAAGGGATCGCATAATGACGAATATTCTCATTCGTCTTCACGCGCGAGTTCCCGACCAAGTCCACGTTGATGTACTTTGGATCCAGATATTTCTGCACCGTGCGCTTGATCCATTCAGGAGCTGTGGCAGAGAAGAGGAGCGTCTGGTGTTTGGGTGCGCTGGCGCCACGGGCCTCCTTCTGGGTCTGCACATGCTGCAGGGTTTGTTCCATATCGTCCGCGAATCCGATATCCAGCATCTGATCCGCCTCGTCCAGGCACACAAAACGCAGGTTATCGAGTTTAAGGTTGCCGCGGTTGACGTGGTCGAGAACACGACCAGGTGTGCCGATCACGACGTCGACGCCATTGCGGAGATGAGCCGTCTGCTCTGGCATGGGTGTACCACCGTAGAGACAGACGGACTTGAGACTGGGAGAAACATTCGTAAATTCGTTCGATACTTGGATGGCCAAATCGCGGGTGGGAGCTATAATACAACACAGTTGATATGGTTAGCATATCACGCAATACATACTACCCAATTGAAAATCCATTGATTTGTACTAACCAAGGACGAGAACACGAGGGGGACGACCACGATCTGCGGGGGCTCTGTCCTTGAGCAAGATCTCAACCATGGGCAACGCAAACGCCAAGGTCTTTCCAGTTCCAGTCCTAGCCCGTCCAAGAACATCGTTTCCATTGTAGATATGATCGAATGTCTCCGCCTGAATAGGGAACAACGCATTGATTCCTCGAGCCGCCAATGCCGCAATCGTGGAGGGCGAAATCCTGTACGAGCTCAGACGCAAATTCTCTGGAACCTCATCATGTACCTCCTTGTCCGCACCAGGCTCCGGTGTCGAATCGCGGGGAGTCTCTGCTGGGGGTGGTGACAGATCTTCAAGGCGGGCCTTCTTGGCTAAGGGTTTCGCCGTCTCCTTCTCCTCCTTGACCTTCTTGCTCTTCTTGTTACTGCTGTCCTCCGAGTCAGATTCTTCCGAGGAATCGGCGGCCTTGCGAGACTTCTTTTCCCTCTTCTCCTTCTTCTCCTTTTTGTCCTTCTTTTCTTTTTTATCCTTCTTTTCCTTCTTTTCTTTCTTCTCTTTCTTCTCTTTCTTTTCTTCTTTCTTGACCTTGTCCTTGACCTCGGAGTGGTCGGCAGACCGGAGTGTCATGTGGTTAGTGGGTGCTTCTGCTTTGATGGCGGGCATGAGTGCGGGATGAGAGGTAAGGGGAAGAATGAGGGCGCGTTGAACAAGTGTCGTATCTTTTTTTTTTTTTTTTTGGTGACTGCCTCAATAAACAAACATTGACCACATGTGATGTCTGCAATCATAACTAGGATCACTAGGATCTGACATTTCTGAACGTGGCACGCCTGCGCGTCTGGGGGGATCTGGCGTCAATAAAAAAAATCTGACGTTTCTGAACAAGTGTCTAAAAAGTGGTATTGTAGTCTAATTTTTGTTTTTTTTGTATGCTCTAGTTGATATGATATCTAGATAATGGACAATCCAAGCTTGGAGACAAACCAGTAAACCAATGTGTTCGCCTGGCTCTGATCCACCCACCAAACAAACACATCTAGAGAAATTGTCTTGAAGATAAACTGCCAGTACGCCTTACACCAAGCACTAAACGACTTGACCAATACAATCGGCTTGCTGCTACCACTCAAAGCAACATCTTTACGAATGTCACTCTTCTCCACCTCATAAATAATCTGTGCACAGTACTGTCCCATAACCGCAAACGTTCTCATCTGCGCTCCGTCGTCCGCGCCCAAATCCTCGTCCAGAGCTCGAAGGAGATCATTAGTCTTGAACAACAGCAACAGATCGCGTGGTACTTTGGCCAAAATATCCGCAATCTCGACCAACCAATTACCAGCGCCCTTCGAAATCTTGGACGTCTCTGCCTTGTTTCGTACCTTCTTCGTCAACTGCGCGTCCTGGATCACGTCCCAATCGCGACCGGTCAAGATACAGGCGAATAACTCATATGCGTCAATGCCGCCGAGGTTCAAGGCTCTGCGCTTGATCTCTTCTTGATCCGAAGCCATAATGGCTGTCCAAAGTCGTGCATATTCGAGACGGAAGTTCAGAGGGAGCTCGCGGTAGAGCCCATGGTCCAGCAAGATGATCTCAAAGTTGCGATGGGAGGGTGATCCTGCAGGCTTGGGACGGATCATCAGGTTGCCTGGATGAGGATCGCAGTGCAGGAAACCGTCCTTGTAGATCATTTGGGAGAACGTACGGGCCATCTCCTTGGAAACATCGGCGACCTTGATGTTGTTCGCTTTCAAATACTCGACATTATCGATCCTGGACCCATCCATGACTAAAGAAAAAAGATTAATAACGATGACTCAACTAATCTCTTACGAGTTACTGACATGTTAAAAACATCATAAAATTATAACTTACACTCCATGACCAAGACGCGCTTCTGGGCCCAAAGCACATCCGGAATCTTGACAGTTGAAGGACTCCCCTGAGCACGGGCCTGATCAAAATTAAAGGCTGTGCGCTGTGCATTAATGGCCTCGAATCGAAAGTCGAGTTCCTTTGGCAGGTTGTCCTGAATCTCTTCGCTCAGCCAAAGGAATTCGAACTCTGGGAAAGCATAGGCGATGAAACGTGCGAGAGCTTCAATAGTCTTCATGTCGATCTCTGAGAACTCATTTAAAGCCGGGTGCTGGATCTTGACAGCTACCTCGCGGCCATCCTTGAGCACCGCTCTGTGGACCTGGGCGAGTGAGGCCACGCCAATTGGGTTAAGGTCAAATGACGAAAAGACTTCAGAGAGTGGCTGACCGAGATCAAAAAGAAAGAGAGCCTGAATGGATTCGATGGACGAAGGTGCACAGCGGTCCTGAAGGGGTTCCATGGTCCTTGTCCATTCCTCTGGTAGCAGATACTTTAAACTGGCGAGGTGTTGGCCCTACGTGAAAAAAGGGGTGATAATTGCATGAGATCGCTGTTATCCGGTCATGTTGCAAAACAAAGCATAGCCATTGTTTGTGCTGAGCATACCAGTTTGATGTAGATCCCCCCGTTTTCGCGCATCATGGCCATGACTCGCTCAGCACTCCTCTTGTGCAGCCTGCTTTTGCGTCTCCGTCGCTCGAGTTCATCCTCGGGATCGTCGGCTTTCAAGTCCCGATTTCCGTGGCCAAGCGATAACTTGTAATCGTAGCCGGTCACAACGACCGCTTCGGCTGCAAGTAGAACCCTCCGAAAGGCGAGGGCTCTGTGTTTGAACGAATCGCTCATGCCATACAGCACAGCACCTGTGGCGAGAGTGATAAGGGGGACAGACACCTTCAAAGGGATGCGCCGAGTGGGTGAGGCTGAGGGGGGAGCGAAGAAGAAGCGGAAGGAGGGGAGGCAGCCGGTCGAAAGGTGGGATGAGTCGTTGAAATGAACCTGGACGAGGAGGTATGAGGAAATGAGTGCTGGAGCAAGCGAGGTAAGCGATTCATCTTAGGTGCTGTCAAGGATCCGCCTTTCCATGGACTGGAGAAGAGGGCCCGGGTGGCCGAGGCATCTGTGGCCTTGGACACCACTGGCCTCGTCAACGACAGCATTTGGTAGAGTGGGGTGTGATGGAGTGGAGTCGAGTGAAGGAGGATGAAGAAGAAGGGATCAAGTTCTTCCCTTCGTCATTTTTCAAAAAAGGAAATAGCATGCTGAATCTTATTCGGCAGATGTCAACGACTCGAAAACCGGTTCAGGGCACAGACATTCGCACCCACAGTCACCCAAACAACCATTCTCACACACCGCTCATTGCACCCTCTCACCTCACAACCATGGGTATCGGACCAGAACTACCGCCTCATCTGCAGAAGAGGCGTGCCTCAAGCGACCACGGCAACAGCGACAGTAGCGACAGTAGTGATGGGGATCAGGGCGACATCGGACCCAGCATCGGGCCCAGCATCGGACCCAGCATACCGCCTCCACAGGATGAACCTGTCAGCTTCGAAGATTTTGCCCCCGCATTGCCGCCAGAACTCCTTGAAGCCAGGCGGTTGGCTAGAGAAAAGGCACAACAGCCCAACATCTCCAAACGGGTCCTCGGACCCACTCTGCCGCCCTCTGCATCAGCTTCGTCGGGATCTAATCGTTATGGCGACGACAGCGACAGCGACGATGAAATTGTTGGGCCAGTCTTACCCTCAAACGTGGATCGAGAGGCCATGTCCAGACAGAGCAAAATCCAGGAGTTTGAAGAGCGTGCAGAGAGGATGCGGAAAAAACTGGCTGGGGTAAATCGTACAAACGTTCCTGCGAACTAGACGCGGATTTAAAGTCATTGATTGGCCTTTGACCCATATTCTGCTTCAATTGAAAACTTAGAACGATAAAGAGGCTGTAGCCAAGGACAACAAGCCAATAAGAGAAGAATGGATGACGGTGCCTCCAGAGTCCAGACTCTTTGGGGGTAGGCCCTATCTTGGTCTTCTGCACATCTTCATTACTATGCCCTATTCGATTTTCATATGTACTCATAGCGAGCCCTTCTCATTATACTCTCCTTTTCAAAGACGATCCGCTTAAGATAACGGCAAGGACGTTTCAAAAGCGCGAATTGAAGCCCCAAGACTCATCGCTGTGGACTGAGACTCCAGCGGACCGTGAAAAAAGATTGCGAGGAGAACCCAGAGATGAAGGTGGAGACTCGGGCCGACACAAGAAATCGAAGCATCGTGATGACGATGATGAGCCAGTCCGTCGCTCGCAAGTCGATATTGAGCGCGAGGAGCAGATTCGAAAGTACAACGTACGTCATCCTAGACCATCTTTCTGCAGAAGTGCTACCGTAGTTGATGCCCATTGAATCTTTGCTGATACTCGTGAGTTCTTTTTACTGATTGACCTCACCTTCACATAGGCCGAGCACAGATCTCAGTCTCTATTCGAGGTGCATGCATCCAAGTATATCAAATCCAAATCATGGCAAAAGAACTCAGACGATAACCCCTCAGCTCGACCTTTTGATCGCGAAAAGGACGTCTTGGGAGGACGTCGCGTCGATCACCGCCAGCGAGACGAGCTAGTCAAGCAGGCCCTGGATTTGGGTTCCAAGTTCTCGAGAAGCAAGGGCGGAGCCTTCTCATAGTCGAACAAAGACTGTGTACAGTACATATCATCTATCAAACGTCTGTCGAGTGAGAAATAAATGCAAAGCAAACATAAAAATGAGAGGCTATCTGTCTTTATTGTTAGTGGTGATAGTATAGACGGGTAAAAGTACATCCACATTTATTGGTTCGAAGCAGCAGCAGCAGCCTTCTCAGCCTTCTCGGCCTCTCTTTCCAAAATGGCCTTCTGCTCCTTTCTGCGCTGGCGCTCCTCAAACAACTTGCGGTGGGTAATAATACGCTCGATGATGGATTCGGTAGTGACAGAGTTCTGAGGATTATCGATCTCAGCATAGATGCCACGCTCCTTGGCAAGCTTATAAGGATCTTCGCCGTTGGTGTCGTTCAAGGATGGGGTGTTTCCGTGAACGACCACGTCGACCTTGTAGACCTTCTCCAAGACCTGATCACTGACACTGTAAGGAGCGCCAATAACGACCTCATCGACATACTACATCGATTCGAAGTAGATAGTGCAGAATAAAAGTCAGCTGTAAGAAAGGCAGCGAATCAACATAGATTTTGCAATGACAAGTTCTTTAACTAAAACTTACGCGACAAGCCAAGACACTCAGGACGCGCTCGTGAAGGTTCATCAGAGGGTAATTGACTCCCTTGATCGCATTCACGGTCTGATCATCGTGAATACCGACCAAGAGGTAGTCACCCATCTGCTTGGCGCGCTTCAAGAATTCGATGTGGCCTGGGAGAAGAAAGGATTACATATTCGTTAGTAACCAACCCACTCAACGGATGCGATCACTTGATCTCCGCTTCTTGTCGAAAACAGATTAATGTATTACCGGTGTGGAAAAGATCAAAGGTTCCATCGACATAAACGACCTTATCGCCAGCCTTGGGCTCTCTTCCCTCAGAGAACTGAACGATCTTGCGAGATGTGGGCAGGAAGTGAGAGATCTTGGTGTCGGGCTTGGACTTGGATCCTCCAGTCGAGAAGGTGCCCAGCTCGGCAGTGTTGACAGACGAGATCGAAGAGGCAGAAACGGAGCCGCGACGCTTGTGGTGATCCTTGGTCATGAGCAGCATGCGTCCGACGAGCTCAGTTGTGGAAATGTCCTGGGTACGCTTGCACTCCCTAGTATAGTAGCAACAAAGAATCAGATATGAGAAAGACGTAGATCAGCTGCAGAGGAGGCGAAGAACTTCTTTAAATTCAGACTGAAAATATCAGGCTGTCGATTTACCTATAACGACCAGCATCTTTCACAACCTGGTAGCAGTCAGTACCGTCGGCCATGGTTGTAATATCATCACCGTGGACGCAAAAGTCGCAATTGTACTTGTCCATCCACTCCAACGAAGTCAAGTAGGGGGCATTGGGGACGACCTCATCGACCCACTTGCAAGCAGCAACAGCGGCATATCTAAAGCAATGGAAGGACAAAGTAAATTGGTTTAAATTTTGCTCTGAAATCCTCCCGTGAGAAATAAAGCACATGGCCGCGAGATGTGCTTGCCACGAGTACAACGGGCAATTTAAGCAAAAACGCCTGATCTTCATCCCAATGTCAACGCCATTGACTCAAGAGTACTTCAGACTGGTGTCTGAGACACATTAGCTCTTCCTATTGCCTGCTGAACAGACCGATGGCGATAGTAATGTGATCCAGGTTCTCATACCTCTCATCCTCCTTCATAACAGTGGGTCCTTTGTGGTGCTCAATTTCCGCGTCAGAGTGGACACCAACAACCAAATAGTCGCCCATGGCCTTGGCCTGACGAAGGGCGTTGAAGTGCCCTTAGTGGCGTAGAAAGACAAAGAAAATATGAAAAAGAAGTTCCCAGAACGTGGGTCAGATGATGAGAGGTCTAGTCAAGTTGTGTTCCTTGCATCACTCAGGTCATGCAGCGTGTGAAACTAACCAAAGTGCATGAGGTCGAAGCACCCGTCGACCCAGATGCGGACGGGCTTTCTCTTTTCAGCGGAGACAGACATAATGCAGAAGAAGTGGATGGGGCGATGAGAAGGTTGATGATGGGCGTGAAAGAGTAGGAAAAAAGATAAAAATAAAAAATCTAGACCTTTTTATGTGAAGACTAGACCTTTTTTATGTGAAGAACGTGCTCAACTTTTTTTGGGGGTAAAAATACAGCTGCTTTTTCATATGCATGCAGATTGATGTGGAGAGTTGCTTCTCTTGGCCAAAATTGACCGCTACCCTATTTACTATTTACTACTTACTATTAGGCACCCATGGTCTTTCACACTGATATAATGCCATTGTCGACGTCCTTGAAGTTCAGGTAGCCTCGTAATGGAGCATCGAGATATTCACCGACACTGGCCACAGCTGCCCTGGCGCGCTCACAGTAAGGCGAACGGTTTAAGGGGCCTGAGTTATGGTTGCATAGAGATAGCACAGATTATTGGGCGCGGTGGAAAATAAAATTGGCTGCAGCTGGTGCAACAAATAGTTCCCTCTTTCACTTCTCACTTGTAAGGGCAACGAACAATCGATTGCTGCTGGTTGAGATAGACATCCATCCATGGCGTACAACAATCCATCCGTCCAAAGGAAATGAGGCCATAGACTAACCATCGCGTCTTTCTATCTCTACCTACCCATCTTCCATTCTTGATCATGATCGCCGTTGATACCCGTCCGCATCGTAACGGACACCATCGACACTTCTTCGGGACTATACCTTTTCTATTATCATGGACTATGTGGCGTACCTTCTTGATCGGACTCTCTCGCTGGAATCGAACCAAACCAAACCAAATCGTCTTGTGGAATCGCCGAATCAACACTTTACCTGGACACCAACATCGACTGGATAATGGAAAACATACTTGGCTTTGTGGACCAATCAACATCATCTAATCTACTCCAACAACAAACGACCTGCAACACCAAAACGGTTGATCCATAACCATCACAGACATAATGGCCAGCCACAAGATTGCCAAGAACGGCCCCGCTGATGAGATCGAGCTCTCTGTTGCTCAGGCTCTCTTTGACTTGGAGAACAACGTCGCTGATTTGAAGAAGGAGCTCAAGCCCCTTCAAATCTCCAGCGCCAAGGAGGTGAGTCCTTGACCCGTTTTCTCAACTCAAGTGCCAGGACCAAGGCGAGGAACTCAGCAGAAACAACAGTAGTGACAATCGAACAAGTCCGCACAGCACACCACACAGGAATCGCTTAGCATAGGATTGCTACAAACAGAACCATCATCTCAGAAGGACCAGATCAGGTTGGAATCGCAAGTCCATAACTGGACAGAAAGGGAGCACAGGCGACTGGGTACTGTCTTTCAACATCCCAGCTGTATATCAGACCCTCCATCCTTCAGTTGGTTGAGAAGCGCGATTCGCCTTACTACAGTGCTGCAACTCTGATGGCCACATGAACTCTATCATACATGGGATCACCAGTACGGCACCAAAATTATTTTAGCAGCATACAATCGAGGAAGCAATATTCTTGCTATGGAGCCTTGATGGAAAAGCAGGATGGTTAAGCAAGGACATTGGACGTGAACCAGAACTCAAGCATCTGACCACATGTCATTATCTATTCTATCGTGTAATCTCACGTAGATCGAGACCGGTAACGGTAAGAAGGCCATCGTTGTCTTCGTCCCCGTCCCCCAGCTGAAGGCTTTCCACAAGATCCAGCAGAGGTATATTTAAATTTTCAGGATTTCGTTGCGCCATCACGGTTGACCATAGAGTATTGAACCCTCGACTAACGCAATTCACAATATTTCTGTACATTTTCCCTTCGCTTAGACTCACCCGCGAGCTCGAGAAGAAGTTCTCTGACCGCCACGTTGTCTTTGTCGCCCAGCGCCGCATCATGGCCAAGCCCACCCGCACTTCCCGTGCCAAGCAGCAGCGTCCCCGTTCCCGCACTCTCACCTCTGTCCACGAGAAGCTTTTGGAGGACTTGGTTTACCCCACCGAGATCACTGGCAAGCGCACCCGTGTCCAGACCGACCAGAGACGCATCATCAAGGTGTAAGTATTTTTATCCGAATGCATGGAATTGTTGAAGAATCAAATCCGTCGCGATATATCAAACGTCGAGGCTGCGCCCAGTGTCACTAACTATCTGCTGTGCTTTGTTTCTCTGCTTCCTCCAGCTTCCTTGATGCCAAGGACTCTACCTCTTTGGAGTACAAGCTCGATACTTTCTGCGCTGTCTACAAGCGTTTGACCGGCAAGGAGGTTGTCTTTGAGTTCCCCGCTCACCACGCCGAATAAATACTTTTATTTTTCTCGGGAAAAAATACCGGACCTTATATTAAAAGGGGACATTACCGGGCAGATCCTTTTTTTACTGAAAAAAATAAAGAACTCTCTCGTTGTTCATAACCACGCAACGTCCCCGTTACCGCGTCCTTTTTGTTTTGGCGCCTGACGGTATCGCGCGCAGCACGGACCAAGTACGCGCGATCTAGTGAGGGCTCAATTCGACGGACAAACAAAAATCGACATCGCAGCGAGGCAAAAACCACTGGATGCATTTGAGCTTTTCAGATCGATACATCGGTTATATTTCCTTCATGTCATTGTCTAATAATATACTACGATCTTAGAGGATCATCATTTTACGAGCGAAAAAAAAAAAAAAAAAAAAAAAAAAAAAAAGACTGCATACAGTCATCTTGATGTTCTTCACGCTTATCGTACTCATATACGACCAGTTGAAAATCCACGCCCAGATAAATGGTAGAGGACATTGAGTATCATGGAATGTAAAAACAATGCAGCGGCAAAAAGGAAGCAATATAGATACTTACATAGCATCCGCCACATCAACCTTTTTTATTTTCTTTGGAATATAACGCTTCGATCGATATCTTCTGGTATTCTTGAAAGAGATATGCCATGCATCTGTCTTCCACGATCCACTATAAAGCCAGATTGTCCGTGTTCATAAGCAATACCCCTTCAACAGAAAGCGTTGTTGTAGCATGTCACTTACTTCGCATTGGTTGAGACTTGAGCGCTCAACACTTGCGAGAAAATCATCTCAATCTTGATTATCAATTGTAGCGCTTTGATCTGTGAAATATAATGAAAAGCAGGATGAGCTCAGTACAAGGTCATAGGCTTAGCCCTGATGGATATTGCTCATGGTAATTAAAATGTTGTCCATGGCATAAACTCGAAGCCAGCAGTACCTTCATTTTCGAGCGTCTCTTCAGCTGTTCTCTGTTGAGAATCTACTTCGATTGTATGTTTGTATGTAGAGTAAATGTCTAAAAATCAAGGCACTCAGCCATCTCTGCCTCGAAGCAATCAAAGTAATACCTTCCAAGCCTATTATTGTCGATGTTATTTAGGATGATGCTGATGCGACAGTTATTCTTCTTTCAGCTTTAGAAATATGAGGCACATGTTAATAAGAAGAGACAGAGACAAAACTGGCATATCTTACATCGGTCGGCATCTTCAATTACCATATGCCGATTCCGCCTCCTTGACCACTGCATCCTGTGCCGCACATGCAAGTCTCTGCTTGGTCCAAAACTGTTCCTCATAGTGCTTCTGAAACTTGTTGAATTCGGCATTTAAAAACTCACGGCGCTTCGACGAGATTCTTGAAGACTGCAGAAGATCCTCAAACGACTTGGTCGCGGATTCTCGATAGGTCAGACCGAAGTGGGTAATGAGGTTGGTGAAGAAGACATGCTCTTTGTCCTTCCATTCAAGGGCCTAGTCCAAAAACACTTGCATCATATCATAGAGGTTCTAGACAAAGCGAGAGGTCAAAACAGGATCATAAAAGCGCTCATGTACCACATGCATACCAGGACTCGCTAAGTCTGCTAGAGTTAAAGAAGCAAACCGCTAATGACAAGATGTTTCTACATGGGTATGAAATGATTGTTAAGCAATAATAATAATAATAATAATAATAGCGAAATGGCAATAAAGGAAAAGTCTCAATATCTGCAACTATCCTGCTGGGATTATGTGGCAGAGTGCCAGGATGGTCTGAGAGTTCATGCTGTGACAAAGACCCTAGCAATAGCGAGACTCTGCACAGTGTTGGATCCGCAAGAGAGAGAAATCTTCATTGGGCTTCAAGGTGAAGAATTCCAACGCTGAAAGGCAAACACAACAACACCTTTACAGCCAATCACAACAAAAATTACAATTGCTCTGATGACTAGGAAGAGCAGATTGACTTTAAAGCACGACCCAACAAACCCTGCTAGAGTTGGTCAGAATGCCAGGCTTGCCTGAGGGCTCATGCTGTGACAGAGTCTCTAGCAATAACGAGACTCTGCACAGTGTCGGACCCGCAAGAGAAGTGATTCTCTTGGTGTTCAAGATTGAGTAATCTTGAGCACTCCAACGCTGAGAGGCAGGACAGGCTCGCCCAGTCAAATTGTAATGACTAGGAGGCTGATGGTCAGTCTCGTGCCCCTTCAACCAAAGTGAAAGGAGAAAAAAATGGGAGGTGTTCAACTGCGATAACGATGATGACAAGAGTTAATGGATGAATATTTGCTCGAGCTCATTGATGGCCATGCGGTGCGTTTGGGGGGCTTGGAATTTTTTGGCTCTGAATACATCACTCAATTTATCTTTGAGTAATACAATACGTAGATCTCTAGTAACAACATGTCCACGAACAAACGCGCGGCGGCAAGCAAATCGAGTGACAGGAAACTCTCCAAAAAACCAACGAGCAAGTCTCTGCCAGAACCAAAAAAAGTGCCATGGAGAGATAGCCTTGGTACTCTGTTTGCAAAAGAATACTTTCGGTCATGCAGTACGCCCCGCTCCTTCAACTATCCCGATTACCTCGGGTGGACGCGCCCGCATTCCCTGAGCCGCGTACAAGCGCAGCAACATTGGGCTAATGCAATTTCCTACATGGAACAACATGATCATCAGGCTTTGAAAGACGTATCTGTAAAGATGAAGAAAGACCGATACTCCGCCAAACATACCAAGTTCGAGAATGAGTTCTTTTTCCCGATGGAAGCCGACGAGAGGCTCAAAGCGAAGCGCAAAAAGCTGCATGAGGATGTTGACGACTTATTAACTAATGAACAGCGTCTACGATTCCGAAACAAGGCTGCTTCTGTTGCGAAGGCCTTAGAGCAAAGTAAGAATAAACTCCAAATCCTAAATCTTGGTGCTTATGGGCTATACATACTCTCGGCCTCCAGTACACGCATTAACCATATTTTACTCAACTTAAACTCTGATGTAAATCTTTCCCCGCTACAGCATCACCAGCAAGCTCGTCTTCAGCGGAACCTTCAACTACTTCGCACAGTCAAGTCACAGCCAAGCATGCAAGGGGCAAGGTATTCTTTATTGTGGGACAATCGTTTGTGTCCCATGCCCGATCATCCATGCTTTTTCTATGTATTGTCTCATTTCCTTAAATAGCTGACAATACTTGTTGATTTTCTCCTCTTACAGATAAAGTAGACAACGAAGAACAACCACCAAGAAAAGTCAAGTTCATGGAAGCAGATCTTGCGTCTCAATCCTCACAAAGCGACGGAGGCTTTATCAGTTCAGAGCCTTCCTCAGCCCGTCTATCCTTAAATTCAATAGACTTTCGATTCATGACCACCTGGTGGGTCCAGGAACTACTTCGTCTCGATTAAAAACACCTGCCCGTCTCAGAATCCAGGACGTTGACGTTTCACAAGTACTACTCGATGCGGGGAGACAGGTCATTGCAAACCAATGCAACATTAACAACATTTCAGATCTCCTGTAAGTCAGCTTATTTTTAAATCTCTTTGCAGTTAATTCCTGTATAGAGCATTGAATTTCATCTTCGATACCAAGTATATAAGGAAACATCTTGCTTCTGAGGTTTTTACAAAGATACCACGCGTCCCTACCCCTATTCCTGCGAATAATGAGATCCAGGTCCTGTCTGAATGTTCAATATTTGCCGCGACACATTCATTCCTGGAAACCAAACAATTCTTCAGGAACCACATTCAGGCGGGGACTGTCATCGAGGAAGTCCTGAAAGCCTACACCACTAGGCCAACCCTTTGGCGGGACCTTTCTCTCCAGTCTTCAGCAGAGCTTACACCGCCCCGAAATGGAGACACATCCACAGACGCCGTGGTGGAGAGCATTATCATTGGAGTGTTTGGGGGCCTCGATGCTGCAGACCACTGGTAGTTAGTATTTTTTAGATCGTCCATTGCTTGTCTTCATGAAGCCTAAATGACCTACTAACGTATTTCAATATTCATGAATTCGATTATAAAATATTGTTCCAGGAGAAGGTATTCCATTCCGACGCCACAGGGATTTGAAGAGAAATATATACCGGATTATTACGCTGAGAAGGTCGGCCTACCTTTTATTGTTGTCGAGGTAAAAAAGCCGGAAGTTGAACCAGACATGCCTGAGTGTGACAGAGACGGGCGCAAACTTCCCTGCATAATGAAGGTCATGCTTGACAGACTTTTGCAGCTGGGGTCCCTGAGCCGGTTGTCGTTGGCCTTCTCATTTGTGGTATGTCCCCTCACATACACATCGAATTAAGTGTATAGTGCTGCAGGTGTACTTATTCTTAACTTTGCGTTGGTTCCTATTTCTCAGCCTCCCGTTGTGGTGTCGTAGCAATGACTCTCAAGTACGAAGCGATTTACATGTATGAGACCCTGGGAGAATTCGAACTGCCAAGAAACAATTTACAGTTAGGCCTACTTTTACCAGCACTCAGTCCGCTGATTGCAATTCAGGTAAGTCAGATTGTTTTAATACTTTTGCTGTAACCAATTCATCTATCAAGGCTTACAGTGTTTTTCTGTTAATATGTGGTAGAGGGTGGCCAAAACAACCTTGGAGGCGATTAACAATCGCGTCATTGACCATGACCCAACAGCGAGATGGAGGCGTCCCTCCTACTATATTCGGGGAATAAAAATCCCGGCACCGCCGCCACTACCACCACCATCAACCGTTGATTCCGATGCCGATGATGACCAGGAAGCCAAGTGACATAAGAGTGCGACGTCAGCTCCTTGCATATCAATGTCATTAATAGCAAATAAATTCCCTGCAAATTGCGGCAATACCTCTCAGGCTTATCACTATCTCTCCCAGCCAAATGAGAAGTACTCTTAAAGCGCTATCAGTTGCCCCCTTGCTCACCAGTAACGCCTCCAAGGACACGGGAGACATTTGTAGGTTGGCGATATGGTCCAAACGCATGCTAAACCAGCCAAACGAACAGTATTTCGGCGCCGAAGATGTCTGCATCCCATTCTTCCAAATAGTGTCCACCACATGCACATTATATCAAACGAAGCGTGTCGACACATTGTGTGTGCTGCAATAAGTATGGGGACAGGGGTCTAGGAGACAGGGTTAGGATCAAGAATGATTGATGTTTATTGTGGTGGTGATGGACTACATATACATGCCTGGAATAAGGTGTCGGTTCATGAGTAGCAGCCGATTGGAGGGGGTCATGGTATTAATGAGCTGCTCTATCCATGCCGCTACTCTTTCATAGTTGCGGTTGCAGTGCAAGTTGGCGAGATAGATGCTGGCCTATATTACCATGGCCTGTACACCTCATCGGCCAGAAAGATGCCAAAGCACTGAAATAAAGATTTGGGGAGTTCATCGATATTTTAAATCAACAAAGAGATTCCGATCATAATAGGCCTAAAAATCGCAAGGATCGATATTGATCCTCATTTTTCGATTCTCGCTTTTTGTTGGTTGCTGCATTATCGTAATTCGGCCATCATTCTTAGTCCAATCAAAAAAAAAAAAGCTGTTTCCTGTCTGAGGCCCTACATATGAATACTTGCATGTTACCAACGCGTTGCCAATTCGGGATCAACGCGGTCGAAATTCTTGACACTGCTTACTACATGTTCGAAGGAATTCAATAAAACTAGGAAAGTTAGGGCGATACCATCGCGAAACCAAAGTATCTACCCTTGCATCTAATGATCCACAGGCTCGCTCTTTAAAAAGCCTTTTTTTTATTTCTTTTTTTGTAGGGAAGTTTGTCGATTGACCCTGCGAATCCATCACACCTAACTGGCAATGATCTACTACGCTCGTTTTTTTTTTTTTTTTTTTTTTTTTTTTTAACGAGGATCCACAAATACATGGAATTTATTAACGGTGGTACGAAGGAAACATGCACGTGGATGATCTACTACAGTCGTCTCGCGCGAAAAACGTGAAAAGCGCGAAGTTTTTTTTTATAACAGTTTGTCTCTCGAGCCAAATAACTCTTCGAATCTATCAGACTAACTAGCAACGATCTACTGCAGTTATTCTCTCCGCCAAGCAGAGCCGATCCACAGTCGCCAGTTGATTTTTTTTATTAACATAATCCATATGGCCCATAGTCGGGTTACATTCCCCAGGCCTGCCCCTAGGGCCTGCGCAACAATTGGCATACTTCATCAGTGTGTTAAAAGCTGAAAACTCTTTGTTACAAAAAAGGTACTTTTTTTTTTATTAACATAAATCCCCATGAGCACGAGACGCATGGTACATGAGCACGAGAGTTACAAAAACGCGCCTTCCCCATCTCCTCCATAGCTATCAACTTCCTCCTCCCTTACGGGCTGGCCCGCTTTTTTTTTTTTATTATTTTTATTATTAAGATAAATCCACATGAGCACGAGACGAATGGTCCGCAAAGGCCTTGAAGCCCTAGATGCCTTCCCTTGCGGGCCCGCCCGCGTAAAAGAGCCCAGGATGCTCAAAAAGGTTGCAGCCGGCGCCGACACGTGACATAAAAACTTGCAATATAGAGTTTCTGGAACTTTAAACATTAACGAAAACCGTCTATCGTGCGCGACTTTAGCTCAGTTGGGAGAGCGTCAGACTGAAGATCTGAAGGTCGTGTGTTCAATCCACACAAGTCGCAGTGACCAAGCAAGGACCTCCTCACAAATGAGGTTGTCCTTCACTTTTCGTTCATCTGCAGCCGAAACGGAATGTCTGCGGAGGTGAACCTGCGGATGAATTTGACTATGACCCTTCAGCAAACTTGGTAACCTGGGTTGTCAGTCTTATTTGACAGCCCATACGGAAACCCACGTAGTTGATTGTCCCAATACCATTCCTGTGTTCACACGGCGACTGATTCACGAGAGGATCTGCTGTTTACGCTCAGGTTGCCTTTATCTTCGGTTAATGCACCAAGCATCTTCCTGCAGGGGTTGTCAAGTAAGAGTGACAACCCATCCAAAAATCCATGTAGCTCGTTCAGCCTGAAAATCGAACCGCGACACTTGCATTATGAAAGGTCTATTTTTTACGCTCCAGGATGCCTTTATCTTCGGTAAATACATCAAACATTTTACGTGGCTTTTCTGCAGGGGTTGTCAAACAAGAATGACAGCCCAGGTTGTTAATTAAATCCTCACTCTTATCATATTAGGATCGCTGTGTCTTGCATCACCAACACAATGTCCAGCGAAGCATGCGACTTTTTTGAGAGGGAGGATAAAGAGCTGCTCGCCAAGGCTCGCGAAGATTTCGTGAAGAATATCGGCGAGAAACAGGTGTAGGTTTACGCCTTTGCGTCCGGAAATAATTCAGTAAATGATTAGGAGATTTGATCATTTCTGTTCGATGTCACAACCTTCTTGCCATCAGGAAATCTTCCTGAGGCATATTGTTATGAAGTATTCTGTCACTGCAGTTCCTTTAATGTCATCTAACGTAAAGCACAAATTTCAATGCTTAAAGGTTCGAAATCTTAGGTAAGACCGTGCAATTCATCTTTCATTCGGTGACAGCGACGGTATCGCGACCGGCCTGCTTGTTCTTGCAAGGTCGCTCTCAGGACATCGATAGCGCTTTCATTATTATGAAAAAAGAGCGTATTATTGCGGAAGCGCTTTCTACTTGTTAATTTTTATCCAGTACTCGATAAATATGTATTCTGCTAAGTATCACGCGTACGATGAACGATCACCTTGTCCTTTAAAAATAATGATACTCATTGTTAAAAAAACAAAAGTACCTGCCTTGTAAGCTGTTGCTGCTGTATAAGTTTGTTCCGCAAGGAAATGCAAAATTGATTATGGGATCATGAGAACCTGAAGAATTGTGTCTTTGAAGGCGGCAGCCCGAAAAGGCATGTCTTCTTTCCTTGATCAAATCTGACCTTCCTGCTTAAGAACTGAATACCACTTTTGGTGAGGTGTCCGCATAACGTCCAAGAACCCACTGCACGAATGCATTGTAATCCCCACGATCACACGTCCTCGGCGAGGAGATCTTCATCCTCCAGATAAATAATTCTCATGCATTGTATGACATAGCTAATCCATTCTTCTCAAATAACCTCTTCAATAAAATCTTCTTTCTGCGCACCATAAAAAGAGGAGTTTAAGACTTGACAAAGATCAAAGTGGAATCTTATTGGTGCTTCCAATACCTAGCGGGATATCCATCGCTGGCTTCCCAGGACTAGCCTCCCAGTGAACGCGACCTTTCGGCATCCGAAAAATAAAATAAAAAAAAGTAGCCGAAATACTCCTTCACACATCTTCAAATTACTATTATTTTAAGGTTTATTAACAGAAATCAAACAGCAAGTCATCCGCTCCAACTATGTCGCGACGGATCCATATTTCATAATCAATGACAGCATGAGTGGTGTGCTGTCTCGCAAAGATATCTTGTTGGTGCTACAGATCGAAAAGCTAATGGCGTTCTGTAAGACCTGTGGAGGAACGAGGAACAACGAGTGCGGGGCGAGGGGACACAAGCGAACAAAGTAAGTAAACGAAGACGAGTGTGAAAGGCGAATGTTTATTGGCTAGACTACTTGTGAGTATATGAACTGAGACTCCACTACATAGTCTGTCCTATCTTATATATCAATATATCAATATATATCAGAGAAATAAAGGTCCTGATTAGTAATCCATGGTTCTAGACATTTCTCAGTGCTGACTTTGTTCATGGAGCTTTCTGTGATAACGGCGAAGCTGATCCATTTTAGATGCGTCTAGCGTCACATGACAGTACTAATCAGAGCTAAACTCTGACACGTTCCCTTCTGCCCCGTCGTCGATCAGGATCCGTCCGGAGCAGTTGTGGACAGTACCGATGAAAGTGAGAAATTGGCGAGAATGTTTGTAGACGGTGTTGAAAGACTGAAGACAAATAGTGTTGCGACGGTGGTGTTTGTTGCAGGTATTAGTGTAGGGAACAGGTGAGGTCGAGGAGAGAGATGAGGTCGAGGAGAGAGATGAGGTCGAGGGAAGAGATGGGGTCGAGGGAAGAGATGGGGTCGAGGGAAGAGATGAGGTCGAGAGGGAAGATGAGAAGGCAATTGATTTGGTTGTCAGGGTCGAGGTCTTGACGTGAGCATGATGAAAATCGTTGTTACATTTTGCTTGAAATCACGACTGCGCCCATGTCTATCCAGGGGTTGTGGGCATGGCGATCGGGCGAAGCTGGCCTGGCTCACAGCTCGCCCTGGCCTTTTCTCGACTCGCCAGCTGTCTGGGAGCCTGTTTCAATATCGTTGAATGCTCTATCACCCCTGCAGTTCTTGGAAATGCGGCCTGAAATACGGCATCGATGACAAAGACCATGTCGGATATGGTATTCGCGTGTGGCAGCGTCGAGTTTGGGGAGGGATGGACGCAATGATGAACGAGCGGTGTGTTGAGGGCGCTGGCGAATGCTGGCGACGGTGGTTGTCTTGGCTAAGGTGGTGAGGTTGGTGAGGAGGACGTTCATTGCGTCCAGGTCCATGGGCTCGGCGGATGAGGGGGCGGTTGGGACAGAGATCGTGGTGGCAGTGTTGGGATTGGTGGGGTGTAAGATGCTGTGGACGATGATAGCTTGCTGGATAGCGGCATCCAGCGTCGTCGGTTGTCTAAGTCGCACCTCCTTGCTGGTTTTGGGTTCCAGTCCGACCATGTAATTGTACAGCGCTGTGTCCATGTCCATATTCGGAATGAGCCGCAGGTGACGCTTGAAACGGCTCGTATACTCTGCCACTGTAAGGGTTTTCTGGCGAAGCTTGGTCAGTTCTAGACGAGCGGTATTAGCAGTATCCGGCGGCGTGAAGGCTTTCAGGAAGGCTTTGCGAAAGTCATTCCAAGGGGTCTCGATGGTGAGGCCAGAAGCTTGCCACCAAGCTTTAGCATCTCCCACGAGGCTCAGGACAGCGTATCGAACCCACTTGCTCTGAATAAGCTCGATGATAGCGAAATACTTTTCCTGGCTCTCGATGAAGTTGAGAGCTTCGACGGCGTCGATAGCGCCATTGTATGGATTCGGTTTCTGTGGTTTGAAGACCGTGGCAAGTGTGCGGGCTGTATCGTTGGCTATTGACTCGGAAGCGGAGGCGATGGCGTGAAACGCGTTGGCAAAGGCTTGTTGGGCATCGTCCGAGATTTTCAGGGCCGAGAGTGTTCGTGAGAGTTGTTCCATGGTATGTGTTCTTGACAGGTCGAATGAAAATGCTGATGATTCAATGGTTCAATGGTTCAATGGTTCAATGGTTCAGTGGTTCAGTGGTTCCGAGGGATGGTTCGAGGTTTCCTTCGCCACCAAGCAAACAGTCGGTGGGTCGGAATGGTCAAGGGGCTCTAGGGTTGAATCAGTGGTTTATTCGACGATTGATTGCTATCTCATCCTACGTTCAAAGAGCTACTATATACGAAGGATATGGCTAAACAAAGTAGCGCTGGAATACTCTAGAAACTGGGCGAAGCATTCTTATGACGATGACATCATTCTCGAATAAACCGTTGTACCTGTCGCAACAAGCTTTCTTTCTTTCATGATCGCCAACATCGGCAGCATACCATGCAACTCCTTGACCTCGCGTTCAGTCAGCAGGACTCGTGTACGATCCATTTGGTGGATTCTTTTTAACGAGAACCCCCGAAGACATAGAATTTATTAACTGTGGTCTTATTGTGGACATCTTATTTTTATTATTAACAAGGGTTCTCAACGATTTTTTGTTGTGGACAATGGCCAACGTGGATCGCCATTCGACCTTGTCATACTGCTTGATATACATGTTCTTCTTCGTCTGATTCTGCGCCAACCACTGCTGATGAGTTCTGGTCACCGACTGCGACTTCAATAAGTCTCTCAAGCCATTTTCCAGCAGCTGCCTCTGGAATAAGACGTGACATCTGAGATCGCTGTGCTGGATGCCGTCCAGATCCCATATCGTCGCCTGGTGGGCTTGGGCGTTCTTAGCCGTCTCATCCGCTGCCTTATTCCTTTTGTTTTCCTGTTCACACATCCTACGCCCGTCGGTGGGATATAGGTCCAGTCTCCACCCCTTCATGTACGACAAAGTGGGCAACATTCCATGTGCCTTTTTGATCCGGTGCGCCCTCTTGCTTGCGTCCGGTGTGTCTGCTCCAAAGTACGATCCGTCAGAAAAAAAATGGTATTCCGTCCTTGCAACCTACGTCGCGCTTCCCTTGCGGACCACGCGTCTCGTGTTTTTATTTTTTTTTATTTTTTTTATTAACATAAATCCTCATGAGCACAAGACGCATGGTCCGCAAAGGCCTTGAAGCCATAGATGCCTTCCATGCAGGGCAGAGCCGCGTCCCCTGCCAACTATGTTGGCTTGAGACGTCAGATTCATAACCCATGTCGCATAGCCAGTCTAACCTAACTCCTGCGTGACCTGTTGCGCGATACACGTCTCCTAGTCCAGATCCAATGTTAATAAAGTTGTTTTTAAACCGAATAACCCCTCCATTATGTCCAACTTTCCTCACCCCAAACAATGCTGGAGCACCCTGTAATCCGTGGTCCGTCTACCTTCCTGGATCTCCGCTACAATTAACCGTCTCCCTTTCAAATCAGAGAAATCACCAACACTACGTTGGTGTCTCCGATCACCGTTGCGTCCTCCGGCGCGTTTGCTCATGAAGGTGATTCCAACTGACTTTTCCCAGGCGACAATGTCCTCGCATCGTTTGTTCCATATCTTGGTCCTGCCAAACTCTTCGATCCTGCTTACGAACTTTGTCACCATGATCGTCGCAATCCACTTGGTGGTGGTAAATAGCTGCTTCCAGGTCTCAATGAGTCTCATTGGCACCAAACCTCGGTATAACTTCTTGACCCCCAATCCGCCTCACTCTCCGGCTCCTCTCCTTCCGCAACCCGATATGTCCCTCGTCTTTCCGCCGTCCCCTGAATCCACTGCATTGACTCCCAGATAGCCTTCGTTCCTGTTGCCGAGAAGTTGGGACAAGTCGCAGTGAAGGGCTTGTCCTTCCGTTCGGCCTCCTCTCTCTCCTGTTCCCATTTTCGCACTGCCTGTCTCCATGCACGATATCCATTCGACTCCACCTCCTCCACCGCATCCCTCCACTCTTGTCGCTGGTCGCACAAGATAGCCGAACAACGCCAAAGATGATCGTTCGTCTCTGCTTCCTTTTCACACCTACGACATATGTCCGTTTGGTAGGTATCTGGATGTCGTTTCTTCATCGCCTGCAATGTCGGCAAATCTCCATGCAACTTCTTGATCCTGTGCGAACGTAAACGACAGTCTTCCAGGCTGGTGTATAAGCGCTTTGGCGGGTTGTTATCGTGTAAGATCCGCAGCGTGGGCGCCCATGCTACCGACCGCCAATCCTTGATGTAAGTCCTCGTTCGATGCTGCAATGTCCACTGATAATGGTGCCGTACCGCGGACTGCAGCTTCAGTATCCTTCTCAAGTCCAGGTCTGCACTGTGTGTTGCAAACTGTGCGTGGCATTTCAAATCATGGTGCTGCGTTGCGTCTAGCCTCCATATTCCTGTATCGATCCCATGTGCTGCCTTGGCAACAGTGTCTGCAGCCTCGTTGCCACGGTGTCCAGCATGTCCTCGTATCCAATGCACAGATATACCTTGTCCTTGTTGCAAGAAGGCATAATACACCATCGCCCACCACTGTGCATCTGCAGATCTCAAACGCTGCCTTGCTGTTGCTGAATCCCGCTGCTGCACCAACTCCTTGAAATTGTTGACAACTATGAGATTGTCGATGTAGATGTGGACGTTCTCTTCCCTTGGGCTGATAAGAATTGTTGCAAAGAGCCCACACATCTCTGCAATTGTTGACGACGCGTATCCACCGACCCGGCCACTGAACGCCGTTGTGTAGGGACCACCATCCACAGAAACGACAACTCCGAATGCTGCACTGACCCGCTCTGTGCCGTTGTGAATCACTGACCCATCCGAGCAGAAGTGAAGCCTTCGATGTGTTTGCAAACGTCTCCTAGCTGTCCGAATTTGCTGGATTGTTGGTACCTGGAGCGCCAATCCCAGTAAATCTCGCTCAATTTCATCTGATACTGCCGGCAATGGTTGGCGAACAGGTGTCGTCATATTGTCCACCGTCTTGTGTGCATCCTCGCGCAAGTGGTCTATACACGCCTCTGCATCCACATTCATATATCTACGATATGAATTGCGTCGTCTTCGTCGAGCCCGTCTCTCGATGTCCCGCAGGCGTCGTTGCTCCTCCTGCTGTCGCTTCTCCTGCTGCCGCTCCTCTCCCAGTTGCCGCTGTCGGTCACGCTCTTGCTGTTCTGCCCGCCGCCGCTCCTCCTCCAACTGTCGCTGTTGTTCTCGTGTTTGCTGTTCTGCCTGCTGCATTTGTTGCCGAAGGTGCCTCTGTACTACTTTCAGTTGTGCCCGCTTCTGTTTAATCCATTGTTGATCGAGTCTGTGCTCTTCTCTGTCGAAAGCACGGTCCAAGTCGTCTTGATTACGCAGTCGATTGCCTGTCATGTTTACCATAACACGTCGAATGTATTCCTGCTTCCTTACGCTACGCTGGCTGAGCGTCTCTTGGACTCGCGGTGTGAAGAGCGCAGTATCCCCTACAGGTAGAGGTGATACCGCCCTGTCTAAATTGTCAAATGGCGCTGGATGCACAGCAGCGGGCTACCCAGATAGCGTTCGTTCCTGTTCCATGCGTCTGGGTCGAGCATTTTTTTTTTTTTTTTTTTTTTTTTTTTTATTAACGAGAACCCTCATAGACATGGGACTTATTAACTATGGTCTGAAGGAGTCCTACAGGTGGGACAGAAAATAAGCAGCGTACTGCCCGCCCCGACTAGCGCCACGACGGATCCTTGGTTTCATAATCTACAACCGCATGAGTGGCGTGCCAAAGGCTCCTGCTCCCTACGTGGCCTGTTGTGCGCGAAGGTCATCCTTTAGCCACGGTCCTCTGACATTTTATAGAAGCGGCATCCTCCCAGCCACTCCATCACGTCCAAACGCTGTTGTCCAAAATAATACCACAGCACCCTCTCATCCGCGGTGTCGTTGATTTCTTTCCCATCGGGTGCTTGTCGTTGCCTCAGGGTAGATCCCATAAAATCATTGCTGCTACGTCTGTGCTCTCCAACACAGTTGCATCCCCGGGCGCGTTTGCTCACAGCAGTGATCCCATGTTCACGTTCCCAGTCGACGGTGACTTTGCATCTTCTGTTCCAGATCTCAGTCCGCCCGATCTCCTCAATGGCCTTCATAAAGCGGTGTACCATGTACGTTGCAATTCGTTCCGTAGTGCTGAAAATGCGTTTCCATGTCTGTACCATGCACTTTGGAGTCAGTCCGTGGTACAGATCCTGCACGGCCCACTCAACTCCCTCGAAACCTTCTTCTGCCTCTGTTGCTGCCTCTGCCCTGCGTATCTCCCGCACCCCGCGGAACGTGACCTCGAGTGCTTCCCACATGACGTCTCTTCCGGCCTCCTTAAAAGTCGGTGGGGTGCGTTGACTGACGTCCTGTTCCCATTTTTTCTTTGCACTCCTCCATGCTCTTGCTCCAACCGCATTCATCTTTCCTAACTCGTCAGACCACTGCTCTTGTTGTCCCATGCGTCGCGTGCTCATGGGGATTTATGTTAATAAAAAAAAAAAAACCACTGCTCTTGTTGTCTCGCCAGTGTCGCCGGGCAACGCCATAGATGACGAGTGTCCTCTATTTCCTGCTCACACACTCTACACTCGTCGGTGGGATATAGGTCCGGTCTCCACCCCTTCATGTACGACAGAGTGGGCAACATTCCATGCACCTTTTTGATCCGGTGCGCCCTCTTGCTGCAGTCCGCTTGGCTAGTGAAATATCCTTTCGGTGCGTTACCATCATGGATAATGTCGAGCGACGAGTGCCAATCCACCTCTTGCCAGTTCCTGATGTGGGCCTTTGTCCTGTTTTGCGAGAGATGCGTCTGGATCGAGCACGGGGCCAGAGCAGCTCCAGTTTAAAAAAAAAAAAAAAAAAAAAATACAACTCACTTCGCGCTTCCCGAATCTGTTCCGCTGATCTCTCTGGCACCCTTACTACATCGCTTTCTATGCTCTAGACCTGTGGCGGCTATCCTAAGAGTGTCTCCGGGACCCCTGGGGCCCCAAAAAGGACTAAAAAAGGTTACTTTTACATGGTGCCATTAAATTAATTTGATAATAGATAACTATTTGGAAGTCACCTGACATGTCGACATGGCTAACATAGTATAATGGTTAGTATATCTCGTTGTGGCCGAGACGATCCTGGTTCGATTCCAGGTGTTAGCACTTTTGCAACTTTGCTTTTATTCCTTCATTGTTTTATCACCGAGTCGGAATGACACTTGCATGGCTTTGCCGTTGGAGTAAGCGTTACAAGGGCTTTAAAGTTTTATTTATCAGAGGACAACAGACCTGGTCGCCGATCTTCCATCCAATCCATCAGTGCACGGTTTCCAAATACGGGTATTGCTAGTCTCTTTAGATTCGGCGCTGCCTGCTCCACCAACCACTGAGCATCATCACACGTCATTGTCCGCTTCAGCTTCGTGATCCTAAGGGCTTCCAGATCTCGCGGACTCTTCAATCCGTCTAAAGCGACGCGCAGATCCAGTCCCTGTCCACCAATCGTAAGATGTCTGAGCTTCCGAAGCTCCCGGAGACGCGACTGGATCAGCTGGTCGTCCTTAAGCATCACTCTGTCGTTATTGGTAGGGATCTCCCTTTGTCGACGCCATATATCGACGAGGTTATTATTGAACAAGGTAAGATCCGGCAGATAGAGTGATTCCAGTGTCTCTTGACAGGCCCAACGACGGTAGGGACCAGGCTCGGACATGAGCCGCGCAACAAAAGAGGGTGACGAAGAGAGACTCGACGATGATGGCGATGGTGGCGATGATTTTGATGACGGTAAGAGCGGCATTCCTGTGGTGTCATCAAAGAGCGCACTGGACAGTCCGGAGATGAATCGCAGACTGAATGAGGACAGATAGGCGCAGTTCAAGAGAATGGCCTGAATGCCCAGATCCGTTACGTTCTGGCATGAGTTGATGCTCAAATGCCGAAGGAATCGACACGACCTCGACAATTCTTCTAGGACACTGTCCGAAAGCACGTTGCCGTCCAGATCGATGGAGGACAGGTTGGGATAGTTTCGAAATAGGGCCTTGTATCCGTCTGAGGACAGCTCATCACATCGGTAGAGTGAGATCTCTGTCAAGTTGGGGCAAAATCGGTGGAGCAAAAGGAGGGTGGCATCCGATAGATTGCGACTCCAGCCCAAGGAGAGACTTTCCAGTAGTGGGCAGCGTGACAAAAGGGCGTTGATGACGGAATCCGGAATGTCACCGCAATCGAGCGTAAGCGATTTTAGTGAGGATGTCGGGGTAGAATAAATCCGAGGATTGTTGCGCATAGGCTGGCCGATCGGGGATGATCTCAATTGCGCAGAGAGCATCGAAGTTTGCGCTAGAGATAAGGCCAAAGACGACGAAGATTGCGCTGTCGCTGCGGTCATCATTATCATATCACTAGCCTGGTTTTGGTGTGGAATTTCATTGCTGCCACCGCCACCATCCCATCCGCTACCGCCTTGATCAACATTCTGATCCACAATGTAGACCTGCTCGATCAGAATCGAGCGCAGCTGGGGACAGGCCTGCAGCATCGGAAAAAGATCGCGGTCAAAGAAATAAGGCGATGTGATCGTATTGCCAACAAACGAACCATACAGCTCAAATTCCCTCAGGTTCGAGAGCTGCCGCATGGGTTGAAAGATATCCCTGAGTTGGACACACGATCGGAAGCGGACGACTTGGATCGTGTCTCGTCGCAGCTTGAAAAGGCTCGTGAGATCTTCGGCGGTGTAACGACCTCCAATCATTTCCAGGACGCGAAGATGGGTGCACAAGATGCCGATCACAGCCATCTCCTGATCTGTGATACCAGTGGCCTTGAGCTCGTGGACCAGATGTCCGTGTCGGAGAAGGCCCTTCAGGACCTTATTGCGGCTCGAATGTATAAACGCCTGCTGGAGCAGCGAAAGCCTTGGGAAAGAGGCCGAGACGGGACTTGTGGGCGAAGCAGGTGAGCCCATGGACATGGCCGACCAGGTGGAGGAGCAGGACGAGGGCGGAGAGAGTAAAGGCGATTGAGGTGTTACACGCGAAACGAAATTAAAGTCCTCATCGTAGTCGTCGTCGTCGACAATGTGCTTTAGCGAGAGCTGCTTCCAGAGGATGGGGTTGAAGATGGAGTGCCAGAGCCTGCAGACGCGCGAGGCATTGGCCAGTGCGTCCTGGTCGAGGTGACTGGCTATGAGGCGATCAAGCTCTGGGAGCATGAAAGGTGACCTTGGCATAGTGCTCGAGGCCACGGAGGTCTCGAGAGAGAGTGGCATTTTGGTTGACATGAGAGGAGTGGAGGTGAATGAGGATTGCATCTCCATGGAGTGTTGCAATGAGAATGAGTGAAAGTCGAAGCAGAAAAAAAAAAAACCTGAGGGAGGGAAATTGAAGCGCGATGTGATGTTGGTGAGAGAGAGTGAGAGCGAGATAAAAAGAGAAGAGACAAGAAAGAGGGTTGCGCGAGATATAAAGAGGGATGAGAGGAGTGAGAGGGATCACTTATCAGCATCAGGACGTTCACGATGAGCCATGGGGGACCATTTCTGGGGGTCAAGCAAGCGACCGATCGACTGATGCCTCTTGCTTACTGCCAGCAAGACCATGCCTGCTGTTTTTTTCTTCTCGTGCGATAAGGAATGGGGAGTAAGGAGCAATGCAGGCAATCTTTTTTTCGCATGGTTGCACGAGAAAGCACGAGAGATAAGAGGGAAGGAGAGCATCCTTAGCAAACTAAGCAGCAGAAGCGAGCCAGCCAATCGCGAATAACCACCGAGGAATCGCGCTCCTGCTGAGCTGGGTCAGTCGACGGACTGAAGCAAACCATCGCAGCGTTGTGCTACCACGCGGGATGCACGCATGAGGCCAAGTCTTCTAAGAGCAGCCGCCCCCACGAAACTGTACTGCAATCAATCCAACCTTATCTCTCTCGCTTACACAGGCGGGTAAATATTTTTGGCCAATGTCCACCTGCAAATGTGCAACCGAACAAACATGTATCCACGGACGTGCTAACCGGAAGCAGGCACGTCTGTATGTTGCGTGTTCTTCCGTCTGAGCCATCTACTACGACTCGAGAGCGAATCCTGCTGCTGCTCCAGTAGATGCAGTGACATATGTGATGGTCGCACCAAAAACATCCACGTTGCGGCAGATGAAGATCTGTAGATTGCCCTCTTTGCTTCGACGTACCCCTGATGATCATGCATTGAGCATCATGGATTGCACAGATTTACTTGTCTTCTTTCCCCCCGTATCAACGTTGAAGCGTCCGAATATGAATAAGGCATACCATCTTCAATTTTTTTTCTCTCTCGCCTACATCAGGATATTGGACGCGTTGTTTTCGTTGGCATCGCACCTGCAAGCAAGAACATAGTTCGCCATGCAACTGTACGACATGACAGGGAGCAATAGGGTTCAACGGCTTCAACCTTCTGCAGAAACAAGAATTCGGTATGTAATCATCCCTGTGAACAGCATACAATCGTGCAGTTCCTTCAGCGAGCTAACATCACATTGTAGACCAAACACAGCAGTATGGGGAGATATATATACTGACGAGACCGATGTCAACACAATCGCCATGCTAAACACAGAAGCAGCGTTTATTTTATTTTTATTTTTCGCTTTTGCTATTAGTCTCTCATGTAAAGATATGCGCCTTAGAGAGATCAAACAACTTGATATTCGGCACCACCCTCTTCTTCGTCTCCTCATCCTGCACCCTAAACGCCTCTGACTTTCGATACTCTGCATACCTTACATTCATATCCACCAGTTCCTTCAACTTCCACAGCCCAGGTGCCTGCTTTGCACTCAGCACCTCACCCATGACATCGACCGCCAAAAACATATCCATCAACACTGCAGTCTTTATATCCGCCAAAGAGGTCTTGTTTCCCACAAAAAGACCATTGCCGCCATTGGCAGCCAGGTGCTTCTCGCAGTTCTGGACCCAGTTCTTGAGCGAACCCTCTAGAAACGTCTTAAGAACCTGCTCACGAACAGGTTCGAGCGCGGGCACGACACGGAAGACCCAGACGTTGTGGATGGTGATGGCCTGGGATAGGAAGATAGATATCTGAAGCTCTTCTTCTGGGGCGGACCCAAAGAAACCGAGTTCTTTGGCGAGGTAGCGCTCAATCACTTCTGCCTCGGGGATCTGCTGGATGGTCTCGCCCTGAGAGTCTCGGACGGTAAGGACAGGCAGGCATCCAAAGGGGGTCTTGGATTTGTCCTCGCTCCAGGTCTGAAAACATTGATGTAGGGGAAGGAGCTATGTGAGTATTGTTGTTTACAGAATAAAGGAGGGATCTCCTTCGGATTCAGGGCAGTATCTTTTGCGTACCTGAAATGGCTGAACGCGGTCCTTCCAATCAGCACCTGCGAGCAAAAGGATAGCTCGTGAGGTTGCCCCGAGGGCATGTATTGGAAAGTAATGGAGTTCATACGAACGTGCTTTCGCGTCGGCCATTGTTTTTATTGGTGTGTGTGTGTGTGTGTGTGCGTGTATGTGTGTGTGTGTAAATGTGTATGGAGAGGAGAAGAGTAGAGTCGATGGACAGGTCCCTTAATGCTTTTTTTATAACTCATTAGAAAGGCGTGGGAGTACTCAAAGGGGTACATCACTGCATGCTCCCGTAATCCCTAGGTACGCAAGCCTTTGACTGACGGCGACAAATAAAACTCGCGGAGGTGCTTTCTAACCTTTTCTTTTCTTTTCTTGTTCTTCATTCACTCAAAGAGTACAGTGGCACTTTGTAGGGTTGGGATGATAGGGTGGTGGGACAGAATGGATAGATATACACGATTTTATACAATGAACTGAACGATCTTCAGAAAAAAAAAAAAGACAGTATACGAAAGAAAACAATTCCTTGTATGTCTCCACTGGCCATGACGCTCAAGTCTTGCGGAAGAGGATGAAGATTAGGGAACATCCGAGCGCAACACTACATTAAGAACAAAGGAAGAGATTAACAACCAGCGTTCTTTGCTACCTATCGACGAACGGTTTCTTAGCTCTGGCTGTCGGTTCGGCTTACCTCGCTCCATGGATCCAAACGAGCGAAAAAGTCTCGCTAGCTGTCTTATCACGTAGGATTTGTCGTCTGAAAATGGCGAAGAGCAGCATCATCAGACCCATCATGGCCGAAAGACTTCCGCATAGAACTAGGATGGCTCGAATTCGCTTATATGTCGACTTTAGGGTATTCAGTTGACGCTCGCTATCATCCCGATCAGTATACTCAGAATCCGCCCCCATACGCGAAGAGATCTGGCCGACATTATCATTGATGGAAGCCATATTCGAGGATATAATCGTAAGCAGTTGTCTAGAAAAGTTTCAGGACGCGACATGGGAGAGAGAGAGGTCAGAAAAAGCGTAGAGTGTGTTTCAAATCCGTGGGACCATGGAGGGCGGATGCGCCACTTACTTTCCGAAAAAGATGTAGAGCGCTAAGATGATGGCCACCACAAACACCCAAACGGCATACATGGCCGATATCATATTGTTGTACATGTCCATATCTCCGCGATCAAACGCCGCTCCACCAAACGATGCTAAAACCTGGTTTGCGACTAAAGGCAAGAAGATCAAGCCGAGTAACGTGAAATTCAGAACCATGGGCGAGGGCAAGTAAACATGTTTGGGTTCCATCATGGACGAGAAGCGGCCCGCACTGTGGATGTCGTCTGCATTTTCAAGATTGTCTCTTTGGCTGTTGCGACTCTCCTTACTTGAGAAGCCATTGTGGGTCGAAAATGACACCGGTGTGGCGTAGATGATACCGACAAGATAGAAACCCATGGCCCCTGATACGAACACCCAAGGTATATCAGCCTGTCCAGCAAGGGAATGTAGGCAGGTGACATTGTTTAGTTGAAACAAGACAACAATTCGAGTAGCAAGCAGAATGCAGATATCAGAGAGGCTTACAAAGTTTTCCAGTAATGCCCGTTTACCCTCGTTCACGCCTACAAGAAGCAATACAGAAAGTACGCAGCGGACTTTGTTGAGAGCAGGGAGTGTAGATGGGCAAATGCAAAGTTAGCTCCGTGTAACTGTTGCAGTATCCAATCAACAACTATGCGAATTTCTGAGAAGCATCCTCACAGAAAAAATAGCCTGTACACCAGAACACGAAGGCTTCCGTTGGCCGTGGTCGAAATGCACGATCATTTCTGGAGAACTCCCAGATTTTTTGTCCCTTCCACCAAATATTATGGATGAGAATGCCCACAGATATGAAGAAAAACAGAAATGACGAGATGATATGGATCGTGTATAGGAATGAAATATAGGTCGAGCCGATGCAGTTGCCCTGACACTGTACTCGCCAATCACAATATTCTGTGGAATTAACAACGGGCTCCATCGCTCGGGCGTTTATTGTCCTGGTAGAAGGATACGCTAGGGGATCCAGAGTGAATAGTTGTCGTCGCTGTCACAGGTATAAGTGTATACAAAGGTAATTGCTCAGACAGGATACAGAGACACTGTAAGCTACAAAGTGTAGGTTGTTTGGACAAGCGGACGAGGATTGTTGAACCGGTTTTTGGGATCTCGGTCTGAAGAGAGACGATAGCAGGCGAGCAAAAGAAAAAAGGAGAGAGTCGCAGCAGAAAGAGAAAGAGCGAAATGAGACAAGACACCGAAGGAAAGGAGTGAAAGAGAAGATAACTGTACAGAAAGACATCGTATGGAGCCTAGGTCGAACACGCTACGGATAGCTAGGTCGCCAGGATGGGGAACCAGGTGAAAACCGTATGTAAAAGCCATTTTTACGGAGACCAGGAAGGGACACACAGAACTGACAGATTCAAAAAAGGGCAAAGTGATATCGAGGGGGCACAGAAAAGGAGATAAAAATAGGAATGGGGAAGGAAGGGACGTATACAGACAGAAGAGGAATGGATAAGTATCGTTGGGGACAAAGCTCGCACCATCCTAGGAGGGTAGTGCTGGGGGGGAGGGGGGGGGGGGGGGAGCAGAGAACGATGGAGCCAATAACGGACCTTCTTTCCTGGACCCATTGTCTGGTTCTCACTATGTGTAACTGCCGACGATGGCTACTCGGAAAATTTAGCCCATCCATTAAACTTAGGATTTAATGAGTTGTGAAGAGTGATCGTATTGATTCAGAACGTTAACTGGTCGTAGGGGGCGATAGGCATGTAGAAGCAACGGTCGAGACAAGTGTTGAAATGAAAAGCGATCAGTTGGAGCGGACGGCGCTAGAAAGGACAGGGGTGTGTACCTACCATAAAAAAAAAAGCAGACATGTAGCGGCACAAAAATCTAGGAGGAAGTGCGAACCGGAGTTTAAGCTACATTCCTGGAATTCCACCATACATGAGAACGCATCGCTGCCTAGCCGAGAATGGCTCGCCAACACCGTGCATAATAAGGTCATTCACGCTCTATCCACTGCCCAAAGAGCTTGCGCGCCATGGCTCAAACGTAATGCACGTTGATCGCAGCACGTTTTAGGCACCACGCTAGTCTGAAGTTCGCGTGCAAATTTTTTTTTGCTTAGACACATCAACTAAACACTTTCTCCTCCTTCGGTCATTGATAAAAGCATGGAAATGCGGTTTAGACGCGACTCGCATTATGAAGACATATATAGGAATGTTTGTGCGCTGCTGCAGGGCGGTGACCTCGAACGTATGAGCAGATCGCAGCCACGCCAGCCTGTGCTTTTGGAGACGTAGCGCGAAGGTCTCAGTTTTAAAAAATAGATGAATATTGCATATCATTCTGTAGGCGACGAGCCTCTGAAAAGTAGAATCGACCTGGACGTTATTCAAGGAATGCTCACACGGCTTAGATGTCATGTTGTCTGTGAGATTACAACATTTAGTTCGTATATAATGTGCTGAGTACTGAATGCTGAATTGCAATTAGGTAGTGCAGTCAGCGAGATCTTTATAGTTGTGCAGAAAGAAGCATTCCCTTTTTGGATGTATATCTCCTGTCATTCCTCACATACAAATGCCCATTACCTGCGATAAACGTACTCTCTAGTAGCTGGGGAAGGCTTTGTGCTGGTTACATGGCTGTGGCCATAATACTGAGGGGGAATGGTAACTATCACGAGAAAGTCAACCACGCGTACGCCTTTTTGTCTTTATTTATATCTGCTCGATATAAGAAATCAGAACGCATGGAAGCGCTTCGCCATCGACAAAAAGACCTCTTATGGCAAGTGGACCGGTCCATCATAAGCCCTTGTTGTCCACTTTCCCCCTTTTTCAACAATCCATTCTGTTGCTGGGAAGGCATGGACCAAAACAGTCTGGGCCCTGTGGCGACGGTTGTGGAACGTACTATTTCGTTAATCTTCTATCCAGAAACACCATGCATTTTCGACTTCTGTTGGCTATATTTACATCTTACCAGCCAAACTTTGACCATTTTAGTTCATTTACCTGCTCTAAGCCAGCCTGAAGATAGTTGAATATAAAGCTGCCTGCCAATCCGGTCCCCCATTCTACATCTATCGAAGCTTTAAACGGGGCCTCACCAAACACAAAACACAACTCTCATCATCTTGCGTTGGTGTATCTGGGGTCTCATGAATGTGTTGATCTTGAAGACCGTTTAATTCAGCTCAATGATCTATCTTCACGGCAAAATAAAGCATGCAATTGCTTTCAGACGTCCCAAGCAGATGAAATTTGAAGTCTGTTCCGACTTTTTTTCAAAGGCCAAATTAGGGTATTTCTTACCAGGATAATGACCGAGACTTCTATAGTGCTATGAATATCCATGGCTACCGCTGCAGTGAAAAGATGTCGATGCGTTAGATGAGACTGATCTAACGTGTAGCTGCTGGCGACCAGCGATTGAGGACCTGGGGTCTCAGGGTGGCGTCGGTGTGGAAGGAAGATATCTAGCTTTGGTTTAGTTCAAAGCAATCGAGAACGTAGTGTTCATTGCAGCATGAGGTCTCAAATCGGGATGCACACAGCCTCACTTGAACCTAAAGATCATCATGCATACTCCTTGGCATTCGTCGCTCTACTCTGCCAGCTATCTTCTAATTCTGTGAAAGCAGAGCATAACGTCGGTAATAGCTAGAAATAAGAGGGAAAAAAAGTATAAAAGGAATTAGCCCTGACGAAGAAGCCATATAATTTCAACATTTACCATCTTAAATATCCACTTCAGCGCCTTTTCAGATACCCACAAGTCCATTCCCAACAATGAATGTCGCATCACGACGTCCATTCCCAAGAATGAATGTCGCATCGCGACGCGTTTTCAGTGAGAGGGAGTTGGAGTACTTTCTTATGAAGGATATCACTCCGGCCGCGAACATACCTCCCTCTGTCTCGCACGCTCTCCCAGCGTCCATTAAAAACATACCATCCGAGTATTCTGACTCGTCCACTCCAGGCTCGACAAGCACCACCTTCGCAAACAACTCATCCGGCAAAAACATACAGAGTGCACCAGGGCAAACGATATACACCGCTTCCACCAGAGACCGCATATCCGCTGGCTTTCCTGCCACAACGTACGCAGCAGATTGTTCGCCCGCTGAGAGAGCGAACAATGACTTTCTTTCTTCTGGTCTTCTTCCTATAGCTCACTCGGCGACCAACATTTCCATTGCACACCCGACAACCACACTCTCCCACTTTGAAGCCGCTACTCCTTTAACAGAAATCTGCCCATTTAGCGGAGGTACGGCAGGAGAGACTCCTTCCCCTGATACCCTCGCCGAAGTCCTTTCAGTATACGAGGCACATCTTCCTCACTCTTATGATACGGCCATCTCGACAAGCGTCAACTACACAGGAGTCATGATACTCGCAGCTTTTGTCTCTGACCCTTATGATCTTTATGTCAAACCCTGTGCAGTCGACAACAACAGTTTCTCCAGACCGTCTGCCGAGGATGCGCGAACAGCTATAATGAGGCCAACTAGGGCAAGAGAGGAGACAATCTCAACACCTGAGCCACCCAAGACCTCTGAGGCATTCCCTCCTATCCCTCCTACCAAGAAGATCCGGACAGCCAGACCGCCCGAGAGCCCTCCGGAGCCTCGGAAGGCAAAGTCCGAAAGAAACGACAGCGGCAGCAGCACTAATAAAGAGAAGTTCCAGTTTATCCAACCCAGCATCCCGGACGACTTCCAGAGAAAACTCACTGAACCTCGCAGACGGGGTCGTCCTCGCCTCCTCCGTATGCCTGTCGATACATCCGCATTAACATCGACACAACCAATATTATCACAGGCGCAGATACCATAGTGTCAACAAGGGCCGTACTAACAGCGGTCGCGACAGCAGCCTTGCCTGCATGGTCTCACATGCAGTTCAGTCCAATCGCCGAGGAACCTCACACATTGGACCAGCCAGGAGCCGGATACAGTTTCTCTGTGCCATTCGTGTCACCGTCCCCCCATCAGGTCCTTTGCTATCTCCCTCTCGCCTTGGTACTCCGAATTGACTACGTCGACTTACTTTGTCATCATCACTACTCTCGGCTGTCGCGGCTGATACCAATTCGCAGACTGTTGGCAAGAGGAATTGATGCAACGGCGAGCAGGGTTTAAGTGGAGGCAGGCGAAGTATGTTGAGCACAGGAGGACGTATTTTTCAGATTATTTATCTGATACATCCCTGTCTGTGCGCGGTGGCACATGCGATGGATGTGAGCGACTCTTTCTGGGGAGGAAGCGGGCTACTTTGCCGATAGGGTGCTCTGCAATTGAAAGTGGGCAAGGCCAATCGGATGTGCAATAAAACTAAGCTGCAGAAGTGGCTTGACCCTGAACTGAATGTTAGCCGTTCGGAGCTCAACTTTAAAAAACATTCCCTCTCCTGTTCGTCTCTTTGTTCCTCTGTTCTTCTCCTTCACTTTACCCACAACCGCCTAATCGTTCCCTCCAGGACACACCATGCCAGTTTCTGCCACCATACCCTCTATCCTCCCTGCCTCATCGCTGCTTCGACTCAAGTCGCTAGAGGACAGGATCACTTACAAATACTCACAGGACAGGATTGACCAAGGACTGGATCAAGACGGAAACGAGATCGAAGACCCAACGCTGCACCAGTTCCGGCAGGGCGAGAACCTGGCAGAATATCATGCCAACATGCAGTGGCTCCTGAGGTTGTTGGCCAAACTGGAAGGGGCTGCACCACCACAGGAGGACGACGATGAAGAGGAGCTGGACAACAACAGGGATGAAGGGGCGGACATGGGCTCTGTGGCTAAAAAGACAGCGGTCCGCACGAAAGAGACCCCACAGGAGGCCGAGTACCGGTTACAGCATGAGATCCTCACAGAGCGGGTAGCATCCTGTTTGACTCATTTCTGTGGACGAGCTGCCTCTGGAGCGATGACTAGAACCTGGACCTACAAAACTACACCGCCGCAGTCGCTCCATATCCACGATCCAAGTTTTATTGGTGGCGATGTGGGCTTCAAGACCTTCGGATCTGCTTATCTGCTATCAAAGTAAGTGCCTGGACGAATCTTGAGCGAACAGTACAGGAGGTGAAACCTCAGGAGTAGGGGTGGCGCATCATCGAGATGCATCCCCTGAAGGATCATCGTCTTCGTTTTTAAAAAATTCCTGATCTATTGACGAATGAACGCACTGCATGTTTGTATACATATGCTTGTGTACGTTTTTATTTTTGTACACAAATGGATAGACTAATTACGATCTTCTGTATCCAATGATAACAATTTCCTTAGGCACATTGTCCATGGCGATATACCCCAGCTCGAGCCATGGACCTCTTCATCTCCCTCTTCATTAGCCGCATCACTACCCCTTCCCAAGACCCTTGAGCTCGGGAGCGGAACAGGCCTCGTCGGATTTGCTGCGACGCTTGTCTCGAACCCGCAGGGACCCAGAGTGATTCTGTCCGACTACCACCCCAATGTGATCTCGACCCTTCGTCGTAATAGCTCGCTGAACCACCTCGATCTCAGATGCGACATTCGATTGCTCGACTGGCGTAATATCCTCCAGAGACGGAAGCGTCGTCAGAATGCCTGGCAGTACAACAGCGACACCAGCAATGGCAAGCAGCCCACAACAGAGTACGACAATGTCACCAAGACACCCTCTGCTGTCGAGGCAGACTCAGATCAGGAGATCTCAGAGCAGGATCGAATGGACTTGATCCTGGGCGCGGAGATCGTGTACGACCATGGCCACGCAGAATTAGTAGCACACGTTGTGGACGAGTATCTCAAGCGAGACCTGATCTCGGAGGACATCGCAATCCCCTTGGCCCGGCGACGACCTGCCTTCCACATCATGTTCCCGATCCGAAAAACCCATGCGGACGTGATTGCGGATTTCGATTTCTGGATGGATAAGATAGGTCTGGTCGACTGCCGGCAGGCTAAAGAATGGGGACGAGAGGATGGTGAGACGACGTTCCTGTACCATTGGCGGGAGTATGTCCGGAAGGAACATCTTGATAGAAACGTAGCTTGAACTCCTTCTTTGAGCTATTCTTTAGACCTTAGACACATAGAATATGTTTAAAAGTACAATACAAGTTTTTATTAACAGCTTCAGCAATCTAAGCTACCATCAAAGGTGATGGTGTAGATGAAACGGCCGTCTGTGCGCCAACATCCCTTGCCTGCGTAGACAAATTTGATTTAAAAGAGGGACTGACTGGAGGCGCCGAAGATTCCAATCTTGGTGGTGTCTGTGTAGAGGAATCTGGGAGCGCAGTTGGTAGCGAGCGCTTGTCCTCAACAAAAACCACCTCACGGTTCTGTGATCCACGAGCCCCATCATCTCGACCCTCTCCCTGAACGACAGCGACTGACGCTTGCTCCGGTACGCGCGCCACAGGTGAGGGGTTATAGAACTCATCCAGAATCGGATACATGAGCACATTCAGCTTTGAGGTGATGACAATCAAGTTATTGGTCGGTATCGTAAGCCAGTCAGCCTTCTCAAACGTCAGGGGCTCCGATGCAATCACGACAATATCCTCTCGCCTATCCGCCTTGATCATTCGATAGTGTCCTGGTTTGTAGCTCTCGAACCGGGTGCCAGAAGAAAAATAAAGGCTGGCTGCCTCTAAAGTCCTGGAGCTGATGTACCGTGAGCAAACGACGCTGACACCATCTGTTACTGCAAAGTTCATCATCGAGGCCTCTGTGATTCCCGCAGCTTTGCCCCATGCGTTTAGCTTAGCGATCGTCTGGAGCATGGCCTCCTTGAGGTCGCGGTGGCAGAATGGTTCTGCCTGGTGTGGTGTCTTCAATTGGTTGAGAAAGACTGCGAACGCCCATTCAGAATCCGTATTGCCGTTCACTGTCAAGAAGATCTCGTCCCGCAATGACTCCTGCACTTTACGTTTGATCTGGAGGGTGGAGACAAGGCGAAATGTCTGATTAGTCTGAAATCCTTTTCGTCCAGACAACCCGAATTACAGCCAAACAAACGATTCTTACTAAATGAAAGTCGGCAATATTTCCATTGTGCATAAACATCAGTCGTCCATATTGCCATGGATGGCCTATAGAGAACACAAGAAAAAAGCATGATTAAATACTGATTCCTTCGCCAGCTATTCTTCGACTTCAATCGACCTGGCTTGCTTACAGTTACTCTCCGAGACGGATCCGGCTGTGGAGGCTCGTACGTGGGCAAAGATTAGCGGGCTCTTGATCTTTTCAGCGAGTCGGATTAGGTTCATATTGTTCCATGCAGGGGTCACCGAGGTGAAGATGCATGGAGCGGCACCTAGCTCTGAATCGGGCTGTGACTCATACCATCCTAAAGACAATTTTCCAGGACAATAACGAATGTTAGCATGCACAGAAGCCAACAATTATCTCTGAGGAATGGATTTTTTTTTCATTCTTTATCCAAGAGGTCCAAGCTCAGTTTCAGGGGAAAGTGTTGGCGTCGTTGACTGAGAAGATCATTGTCCGAGTATAGCCCAATAGCAATGGTGTCTTACCAACTCCAAATCCGTCGCCTAAAACAAGAGCAGGAAGAGGGGTCATAGATAATTGGGGAATGTTAGCTATGGTTGACGAAGCGACGAACACAAAAAGACAATTAGCATGGGCGTAGTTTGTGTGAGGGAGTGTGCCCTGTACCATTGATGGGTCGCCTTGTGTCGAGACGGAGCCTTGAGTCGAAGGACTGGTTGATGATTGAGTGAGCTGGTTTGGTCAAGAGCTATGGAGAGATAGATGAAAGGAGAGGATGTAAAAGGTCAGCAAAGGATGTAAATACACGAGAAGCTACGAGTGTGTGCAATCGAAGTTGGTGTTTGGTGTTGATGTTGATATTTACATGGGCCAGCTGGATGGGCTGGTTGCCCTTGTAGAGGAGCATGCGACACATAGGCGGAGTATTGAAGCGAGTGGGAGTAGAGTAGTCCAGCTTGAAGGGTGTTGTTGAGAGAAGAAGAGGAAAAAAGAGGTGTGGAAGGGAAGTACAGCAGGGAAGGTGGAGAAAAGAAGGAGCAAAGGAGCACAAACAGGGTAAAAATGGTAAAAGTCCTTCGCTGCTGACGAGCGGCGAATGGGAAATGACGAATTATGCGATTGCCCCTCCACACATCCAATTGGGCTAGATTGACATAAATAGAAAAGCACAGTCCTCGTATCCGAGTTGGTGGCGCTGGTTCCTGGATACCAACTGATTGCCCCTGCATGCCTTTGTTCCCAGTGCGAGAGGACGCGGTGAATTTCACAAAAGAGGAATTTTTTTCCGACGGTCCAGACTCAGGTACGCACGAGGGGGGCAATTGGCACACGACCCCATTCTTTGCAGCGAGCTTTTTCCCCATCGCTTTTATTTCTAAAGTTAGCTTAAATCATCACACTCCTTCACTCCATCCCATCATCCCATCATCCCCACTCCACCATCACTATTCCAGCCATGCCCTCCTGCGACACCCTTCGACCAACCATGCTCATTCTCGATGACCTGCCCCAGTCCTGCAAGGACGTCCTAGCTTCTGGTGGCATCCAGCTCGAGTTCCTCGATGCCCACAAGGCATCCTACGCCGAGATCCAACTTCGTATGAGCTACTGCAACCTTATCGCCATCCGCACTCGCAAGACTGCCGAGATCATCTCCTACCTCCTTTCCTACTGGCCTACCTCGCGCCTTCATGCCATCGTCTGCTTTGAAGGAGGTGTCGCCTCGGCCCTGACTATTAGTCATGCAAGTATTCTCTTTCTCTCTTTAGCCTTAACACTGCCCTTATTTCAATTGCTAATCAAGTTTTATTTTTTATTTTTTCCACTTACACAGATTCCTATTCTGGCCCTTGACTCGACCCCTTCGCCCTATGCCGTCAGCGAGCTCTGTATCTCGCTCACTATCATCCTCTCTCGCCAACTCCTGACCCGCAATCGTCAGACTCACGCCGGCATCTGGAACAAGGATCACACCAACTGCCACGAGATTCGCAACAAAACCATCGGCATCCTCGGCCTTGAATCCAACCAAACCTGCGGTCATCAAACTGGTATCCTCGCCCAGGCCCTTGGCATGCGCGTCGTCGCCCACACTCCTCGCCTGCACATGATGACCCACGGCCGTGCCACTAATGTCAAAGATCTGACCACGGTCGCTCAACAGGCCGATTTTATGGTCATCCTCGATGACCAGGACCTGCTCGAGAATCCGGCCTCAATTCAGGTGCGAAAGTCTCTGCAGGGACAGATCTTGATCCACACGAGTGTTGGTGATGATGACGGTCAGCGGACAAAAAAGTTCTTGAGCTGGCTCGAAAAAGCAGTGGCACCAGTCTCGGACCAGGAAGCACCGATTCAACTGGGTGGCGTTGCCATCGTGGTTCCCTCGAACGACTTTGATGAGGATGTTTCGGCGACGGATGGAGGGCAGACTCAGGAGCAGGTTCTGGAAGAAGAAATCAAGGATGAGGGATACTCGACAGAGGACTATGCGAGTTTCAAAACGGGACGGTATGGTCGTGCCTCGAGCGCGGTTCAGAAAAGGCGGCTGGCTTGGAGGGATCAGCTGCGTCGCTTGGGCGTTGAAAATGTGGTCCTTGTCCCTCAGCATTGTAAGTCCATCGCATGCATGTGCTCACTTGGAGGGGTCTTTTTTATTTTATTTTTATCTTTGATGCACATATGCTAACGAACGTGCAATTGGGATAATATTTAGCATTGGGCACGATGGAGTCATACTTGGCCAACGCGGACAAGTTCGCGCACAAAATACTAGATTTGAGCAAGCAGATCATGGCCCAGAAGCGACCCACAGCCGATCCGAATGTACCTCACTATCACTCGGAGCGACCCACCCGCATTTCTGGCATGGTCTGCTAAAAGATCCAGGCAGCGATTCCCCCTTCCCATTATCAACGCGCTTTTTGCTGACTTCAGGCTAGCTCCTTGTAATGCCATGGTGACACGATACCGAGAAGAATAAAAGCCAGATACATACTCTACCGATATCCCATAACACAATAGTTCTTATTACTTTTACTGCATTAAATATTATATACTTGTATGTTATTTTACAACCATACAGGGCCTCTTGAGCTGTTCTGGCGATTTATGTCTTCCGCTGCCGTAATGATAATAAGAGGGGGTATTGAGACCATTTGCTGTTGTTTAGCACGCTGCCTCGCCTTATAAGCAATCGCTTCGTCTTTTCCCCTATCCATATCGACCGTCAAAAGTAATGCCCCACCTGCGGCGAACAGCGCCAAAGGGAACCAGAATCCTGTCCTGAACTCGCCCGTGGCAGATTGGATAGCACCCGTTACAAATGGTCCAATCCTATCGGTGTCAAAACAAGTACGAACATTGCCATTAGGTTTCTTGTTAAGTCGTTAAATAGAAGAATCCCCCTTCTGTGCGCGCACATGTGCAATCTTACCATGAAGACCCCTTGTCTGCGAGCTGGAACAGGCTGAACCACTCACTCTCGTCACCCTCCGGACACAGCTCTGCCATCATCACGCGAGCAACGCCATAAAACGTACTAATGATCAGGCCTAAGTACATGATTGCCGCCCATGCCTCCCACTCGTATCGGAGACCAAGTTCGATGGTGAAATGCGATGGGATTACACAATAGGCTGTCAAGATCCCGTACAATCCCAAAGTCAAGAGGATCATGAATTTTGTCGACAGACTCCAGAATTGTCGGATAAACAGAAACAGGTAAGCGCCCACAAACGCCATGGCGGAGATGACGATGGTCATAATGAGTGATTTCGTGTGCGAGAAATTGAGGTCCTGATAGGTGATCACGTACAGTAACGCCGCTACCGTGTTGACGCCGTCCGAAAGGATGAACCAGGCTAAGATAAACTTTGTCACCTGTGACAGCTGCCGCATCGACTTGAATGTCTTGTAATCTATGCGAAGGGTCGGGTGGGAGTGAACATTAATTAACTACAGCATGCAGGTCGGTCGCAGCGATCAAGGTGTCATTGAGTTAAAAAGGTTAGGTTAAAACACGCCTTACTTTTTGACCAAGAGTATGTGATCCAGTTCTTTCCTTTAGGAAGAGGCGGCCCCGCTCGAACGTCTAGCCAGGGCATGACCGCAATCGTCCATCCGAGCCACCACACTCCTGTGAAAGCAATAGCAACCTGAAGACTGAGTAGTGAACCATGCATCCCCTCTGAGATGCCGATACAGATTCCCTGCACAATCACCGCGCCCACATTCGCAGCACCCGAACACCGAGCCGACAGGTCGTTCGAGACCTGTTCCTCCACCTTGCGCTGCTCCGTCATCAAAAATTCAGACGCGTTGGTTGCCTCTGGAGACACAAGGACGTTTCCTATTTGCGTGATGCCACTGCTGGTCCGACTAATGTTCTTACTGTGTTGATTACTGTGATAGTCACTATTGGTGTTCGTAGCGAGGATCACGTTGCCCGCTGCAGCATTCTGAGCCAGCGCCTTGTTTTTCTCGTCCATTGCCCGCAATATTTTGTGCGCCTCCACACACTCGGCGGCCTCGAGGACCTTTGGGTGGACACGGACATAGATCGGCAGAAACGCGTTCGAGAAGACGGACGAGACGTTGTAACAAGCCCAGCCGAGAGGCGATAGTAGTATCGTGAGCCAGAACGTAGGTCCCGACTGGACAAGGAAAAACGCAACCGACGTTATACATCCCAGGATCGCGAACACAACCAGCAACCTTTTCCTATATGCTGGAACCAGAACAAAGCACAGGAGACGGTTAGACACATCCACTATTAACTACTATTGATCGAGGTCTCCTAGAACATAACGAGCTAGCTTCCGTACCTTCATGATCCGCCACAGCCGCGATAGACAGCGACACAATAAAGGACACAACTGCCGAGAAACTGGAGATGTAGAGCGAGATCGTCCCCGGATCAAGATAGATGTCTCCAAAGATATGCTTCACGCATTTGTAATCTGGTACGGATGTGTCGCAAGGGATGGAATGCTTCGACGCCTCGACACTTCCACTGGCGGCGACATCCTGGATCAATAGCGGAACCATCAACACAGCGCTGACCCATCCGTATGCACAGTATCTATGATCAGTTAGAAGATGGAGGAAAAGAAGATGTTCCGATGCATGAGGACCAATATGCAAGGAGGAGGGGGGGGGGGGGGGGGAGGGGGAAGAAAGGAAGTGAGGATGATCATGATGCCAAAAGCTCTCGCCGCAGATATAGGAATGTACGACTATGAGGTAGTTGTTCTTACGTTGCATTTTGGAAATACTAAAGGACACGCAAAACGTTTGCAGACATTAGCTACGCCGTGGGTATTTATAGACAAAGAGTACTGGTCGTTCTCAGCGCAACAAAATGAATGTGCCCCTTACCCATGCCCAGACCTCAGATTTCTTCAACGGTGCGACTTTTGTTCCCGCGGCTAACAGACCACTCTCTCCATGAGTGTCCGATGGAGTCGACGACGGTGGAGAAGGTCCAACTGACTGAATAAACGGAATAGACGGCCTTCGAGATTGTGAACGAGGAAACGCATGGGTATCTTCGCTGATATCTTCTGAGATGGTCAATGATACTGATGAAGAGCTGCCGGCGGTGTGGGTATTGTTGTCGATATTATAGCCGTTGTAGTTGTTCGGAAGATCTGAGGTCGCGCGGTTTGCCTTGGTGGTCATTATGCTGTGTACAGCACCAGCACTCTCGGTGGTATCCATTCCTCGTTGCTTTCTGTTGATGTTGGTGCTGGCAATTCAATGAAACATATGAAGGTACGTAGGGAAATGTGGGGTAGAGACCTAGTATTATAAGGAAAGAGGAAGGATGAAAGGCGAACAGCGGGTTCTGCTGGTAAAAATCACTTTTAAGCACTCACGAATGCAGGAAAGTACGGAAGAGAAGGGAAGAGAGCTCCTACAGCATTGACCCCCTTGAGAGGTCTAGGAGGAAGTTCATGCGGACAGGAGGTGGCTAAGGTGGATGACAGTGGCCGTAGCGACAGCTAAATGCAAGAAGAAGAAAAAAGGCTAGTAAATATGCCTGTCAACAGGGGGTTTATTGTTCGAGGTGAAGACTTTCAAGAAGACTAACGACGTCAGATGGAGCTGATTATTATCTAGAGAGAACTGTCTACTGCCTCTCTGGGTGATTTTAAAAGGCAGTAGATAGTAGACTTATGGGCTGCAGCAGCATGCATAGAACGAAGGACTGCATGAAGGAGTAGCAGATCATCCTGTTACGTATCATCCATTCCTCTTCATTGTGGCAGTTAGTATCCTTCCACTTTCAGTTGGCAACCAGCTCCCATATTAGCACTCGAACTAGTAAATTAACAGAACGCAAGGAGAAACAACAGCCTTGGTTTTAGGAGACACGTCCTTTCCAATCTTCTAATCTACCTAGGCTTTGAATCGTGTGGTCACAAACTTCCTTTTCAGTAAAAAAGATGCAGACTCCTGGTCCACGCCATTTCTCTTTTAACAGTCTTCTTCACCCTTCTTTCTAGTAAACAATGGTGGTCCTCAGGATCATAACCGCGCTACCCGGTCGCACGCATAAGCCATATACTTTCTTTTTGCTGTGGTGTTATGGGACACGCCGAGTATCCTCAAGTGCGCTTGACCCGTGACTAGGCTTAACACCCCATTGCACAATAGCGGTAAGACTGGTTGCGTGCCTCCTACAAGGCATAGCACATACCGTTAACGACTTATCTAATTCGCATGTGTCGCATCACTCATGCACAACAAACCGCCATCGCTGTAGTAAGCAATACCATGAGTATAATATGAGAAATTGAGTGCTAAGGAACGATAGTTTATTTGATATGCGCAAAGAACGGACAAGTAAAGTATTTATTGGATCTTGGCAAGGATCTCAGACTCGCGGAAAAGAATGAGCTCCTCGTTATCGACCTTGACGGCGCTGCCGCCATAAGGAGGCAAAAGGACCTTGTCGCCCTCCTTGAGCTCCGAAGGAATAAGCTTGCCGTCCTACAGCAAGCACGAAAATGAGTACCGATGTCAGTAATTTATTCCAATCTGTTCTTTCTGCAATTGACGGCGTCGGTGACAAAAGCGAAGGACTCACTTGGGTGACCAGTCCCTTGCCAACAGCAATGACATGACCCTCGTTCAAGGCCTCCTGTGCCTTCTCGGGAATGTAGATACCGGAAGCGGTTTTCTATTCGTTTGTAGTGACATAGTGACATACAGAAAAACAATCAGCTTCATGTTCCTAATCTACGACCTTCCGCTCCATTCACGGAAGCAGAAGCAGTGTTATATGCAATTGCTTCCTCTTAAATGGCATACCTGCTGAGGCTTAATGCGCTGGACAAGAACACGATCCATCATGGGGACGATGGTCTTGGAGAACTTAGTGATACGGGAAGCCTATAAAGAGCAGGACGCGGATGATGTGAGTCTGCATTCTTTGATCTACCTCAAACGTGGATACGAGCCAGCCATCGAGGTGCAGACGCACGTCGTCCAGATAGCTAAAGAGCCACGCAAACCCCGGGAGGGCCGATACACTGTGTTGAACCAGTTCACTCCAAAGTTCAAGGCCTGCCGGTGTTGTAGTGTGAGGGTCACACTGATCAGGCAAGCTGATCGTGCTGTTCCTGGGATCCTGTTGGCGTTATATGCTGACACATTGCGAACCGCCAAGCAAGAGTCATGCAAGGATTTCCACGACTTACCATGGTGAATTGTGTAATGCGATTTATGATTGAGCTGGAGAACAGTTGCAGAGAAGAGGAACGAGTGCGCGAGTATCCGTTCCAGACTTTTCTTTGCCTTTCTATGCCCACTGATCCGAACGTGGGGAAATGAAAAAGCCACGGGAAGAGCAGTCATTCCCACTGCTGCCAGGGGTAGCTCTGAATAAACAAGGCGACTATATGATCCGGTAGCACATCGCTTCGCCCAATCGTTCCGTTATTCATCAACCCCGGCTCTCCAGAAACATACATACCATGGTCTTTTACGAGCTCTTCTGCATCTCAAGGACACGCCTTGTCGAGGTATGAAACTCCTGGACCGTCAACTATAACTTCAGGATCACGGATTGGGCGTCTCAACTCAGCAAGAAAGGAGATCACCCTTCAGATCGATAACAGGGTACATCTTTCTAAACCTCGCGATGTTGATCACGGAATCCGCCAGGAAAAGTTCTGCGCTTAATCGCACGAGATGCCTTAGAGACTATGGATGACAAATATCAATGACGTCCCTTGCTGCGACGTCCGGGATTTTTTTTAAAGCAGGAACGACCCAACCAGTAAACTGGATCCTCCAACTGCATCTGCTCCCCTGCTGTCCTTAAAACTGCCACTGACCAGAAAGACTGACGCCAATTGAACTCGCAAAACTGAATTGTTAATATCATCTTATGCTTTGATCACCTTAGGCCAACTTGAAGGATTTGGTCAAGCAGACATCCTTGGTTGTCATGAATAAAGGAGGCGTCGTCAGAAGTTTGAAGCCTCTCGGAGAGAAGCAATTACCGTACCGCATTAAAAAGCATCAGGAGTATCATATAAATGGCTTGTATGTCTGAGGCGCCTTGATGCTGTGTTTAAGCGGGATTGCGGTTTCATTGAAAGCAAGTGTTAACCAAGCGCACCTTGATATCCAATCATTCATTAGCCAATGGACGATGCAATTCGATGCGAATCCTACCGCCGTCAGTGAACTGAACAAGCGACTGAAGGTCGACCCTCGCGTTCTCCGTCACGCCGTCATCCGCTTGGGCTCGAAATTGGAGGACATCGTCGCATCTGCTGAGAAGACTGGAGGGAGGGTATAAAGGTTACGTTTGAAGGAAATCATGGGAGCATTTAGAACAAGAGAATGGCGAGGAAGACATCCTTTGCACTGTGTAGAATAAAGACCATCAAAGCATACCATGCTCCATTTCGTCCATGTGTAAGATATCTTTTATTTCTTCGTTTATGCCACCATTGCTACGATGGTGTTTGGTGGCTGATGTGGACCGTTTTTCGCTTTTCGCTTTTCGCTTTTTTTTATCCTTTCTGTGCTTCCAAACCTCACCTCACTTTCAAGCTCATCCATTCACAATGATTCTGGGATTCTGGGGTACGCCATGGCGACAACTCAACAGGAGTGGCCAATCAAAACATATTTGGATTCATGAGGCTAATGAATTTCACTAGGATACGACGAACGGAATCTCAGCTGACACTGCGTTTGTTACTACGTTCCTCCTTTGTCGCCACCCGCTTTTAGGTCTGACAGTCTTTCCTGAAAAGACATACACACAAATTGTCGAGGACTCCTTCAAGTTGTCCATGGTATGTTACAGGAGCCACTAATGGCTTCGGATCGTCTTCAAGGATGAGGAGGAATACATCAAATTGATATACTGATTTCTGGTTCTTCGTGCGATTCTTATCATTAAGGCTGCCTTGGACGAAGAGACTAAGCCTGGTCGTTCGTCCATTCGCGTCACTATCAATAACAAGACATTTATTCTCTGCTCGCTGATTGCCGACCAAATCGAGCAGCAGAACCTGGACTTGGTTTTCACTGAGGGAGAGGAGATCAGTTTCTCTGTTTCTGGTGACAAGTAAGTGACAAGAGGCCGAAGAATGCATTATTTGTGTCGATCATGTTAAGAAGGAAGGTGATTCTAATACCAATTAACTGCAATTTAATTCAACTATAGCGCTGTCCATCTTTCAGGAAACTACCTGCCTGAGGATGAGGGTATGGATTACGATGAGGAGGATATAGAGGGCAACATGGATGATGAGGATGAGGATGATGAGGATGATGACGAGGACGAGGAAGACGAGGCGATCAGGATCCTTATGGCCAAGGGTGCCAAGCGTATTGCTGACTTTGACGGCGATGAGGAGGACGACGATGATTCGGAGGAGGACCCAGACTTTACAGGAGAGGATGACGAAGATGAAGACGAAGATTCAGACGACGAAGATAACGACGGAGATGATGATAACGAGCAGAGAGAAAACGATGATGAGGATGACTCGGACAGCGACGAAGACGAGGACGAGGAGGAAGAGGAAGAGGAGGAGGTACCCACAGTGAAGAAACAGCTCGTTGTTGAACCCGTACCGCCTCCAGCTAAGAAGCAAAAGGTGGCCGAGGAGAAGGCCGTTCCTGTCAAGGCCAAGGAGGAACACAGAAAGAAGGAGGAACCCAAGGATAAGGAAGAACCCAAGAAGAAGGAAGAGGGCAAGAAGGACAACATTAAGACCCTTCCCAACGGCCTGATCATCGAAGATGTCAAGGTTGGAAATGGCGCTCGCGCTAAGGCAGGGAAAAAGATTGGTATGCGCTACATCGGTCGTCTCACCAACGGTAAGGTCTTTGACAAGAATACGAGCGGGAAGCCTTTCCAGTTCAACTTGGGCCGTGGCGAGGTTATCAAGGGATGGGATCTTGGTATTCAGGGCATGCAATTAGGTGGTGAGCGCCGTCTGACTATTCCTTCAACCCTTGCGTAAGTTACTGCTCGATTCACGACGAACTGAAAGCAGTGCTGTTTAACTCAGACGCTCGATGCACGTACTTTATTATGGCTGGTAATTGATTCTGCCTCTCTCTGTTATCATTGTCAATGGATAGATACGGCGAGAAGGGCGCACCTCCATCAATCCCCCGCAATGCCACATTGGTCTTTGAGGTCAAGCTGGTGACTTTGAAGTAGAGGAGAACGCGTCGCAAGCACATTGCATCGGAACAGCGGGACAATACTCGTACGCCTCACCCATGTCACATCATATCCAGCATCATTCATACTATCTAGTTCCTATTATAATAAAAAGTAAAAAAGCCTTGCCAAGGTCTCAGAGAGTGTGGGGTGGGGCCAGGAATGGGAGGTATGGGATGGATATGTGAGGGGCATCAGTAACGCGACTTCGCTCAACGCTGGATTGAGCGTATGCAGCCCATGCGATCCAGCGACGTTTTGACCTTTGAGCCTGCTACTTTTTGTCCTTTGTTCGCTGAGTTGCAAAAAGAAAACTTTTTAACATCGAGCCTCACTCGCCAGCCCTTACCCTCCTTCAGCAATGGATCAGTCTTCAGGTAACTAAGCAACAGCATCCTCCTCCTTTCTATTACATCCTCATAACAATCAGACAATGAAGACACTGTAAAGGTGCCTTGGGGTCGAACTGCTTGTTGCTGCGGTGGAACTATCGTAGGGGACTACTGAATGCAACACCTTGGACTACAGCTGGGGATGAAAACACGACTCGGCAAGCAACGCACACGCCATCAAGCCTTGGATGATCAACAAATGGGTCGAAGAGGATGCAACACTCGCAGGACAATGGATGTCTAATAGTAGCAATGCTATCACTCGCGCCACTATTCAGCAACTAAAACGCGCTACTACAAGCAAGGCTGCAAAGCTCGGACCAACCTCAGCTGCAGAGTGACAGCTGATAGCGAAGCACGAATATGTCGAACGAGAATGAAGTTTTCCCCGACCTAACACTGCGTTGCCTTCTGTAAACTCATAGCCAACGTTGATATCAAGAAGAAGCAGCAGCAGGAAGCCCCCACGCCCCAGAATACGCCCATTTTCTCCGCGCCTATCAATCCCTCTGTGCCAGCTAGTGAAGAAGATATGGAGACCATCCAGACCCCAGGTATGCAGCTGTTATCTCTGTATCTCATTCTCATGACATGATGCAGAAACGTTCCTTCCGTCTGCTTTCCTTTCCTATCCTTTCCTTCCTGCACTATCAGCACCGCCCCTTCTTTGGACCTTTTGTTGTGAACTGTGCACAATAATTGCGTGTATGTTGAGTCTGAAGGCGCGTCTGCTGGATGTCCTCGCCTGCTCTTGGGTTTATTCTTTGGATTCTTCACCCTCCCCAACAAATTTTTTTTTTGAGTTGGATACCTGGTGCTTAACATTTATCTTTCTTTTTTTGATCTTTTTGCCTATACATTTCTAACGAACACCTCAATCACAACCTTCCAAATGACTGACTTAGGAACCCGCGAGAACATTCTCGCTAGCAACCCTCAGCTCCTCTCCATGCTGCAGGGTCGTCTCGGCGGCTTGGTCGGCGCCCCCTCAGGCTATCTCCAGACCTTGGGCCCTGATGTCCGTCGCCGCGTCAAGGGGTTGAAGTCGCTCCAGCACAAGCACGCCGCCCTCGAGGCTGACTTCCAGAAGGAGATCTTGGCTCTGGAGAAGAAGTATCTTGAGCTTTACACTCCTCTCTACCAAAAGCGTTCCGAGTACGTCAACGGTAAGGCCGAGCCCACCGATGCCGAGGTCGAAGACGGCGTCAGCGATGGCGAGGAGGAAGAAGAGGAGAAGGAGGAAGATGACGATGAGAAGGATTCCGAGAAGGTCGAAGGTAACACGAAGAAATACATGCTTATGTTCATTGCAGTTTGCTTCTGGATCCGCTTCTATGGGACGTACTGACCTAAGTGGCAACCGACCTTTGTTTATGCACAATTAGGTATCCCCGAGTTCTGGCTTACTGTCCTGAAGTCCCATCCTCAGTTCACCGATGTTATTACAGAGAAGGACGAGGACGCATTGAAACACTTGGTCGACATTCGCTTGTCGTACTTTGAGAAGCCTGGATTCCGCCTGGACTTTGAGTTCTCTCCCAACGAGTACTTCACCAACACCACCTTGTCCAAGACTTACTTTTACCAGGAGGAGCTCGGATATGGCGGCGACTTTGTCTACGACCATGCTGAGGGCACCAAGATCGAGTGGAAGGAGGGCAAGGATCTCTCGGTTACTATTGAGACTAAGAAGCAGCGCCACAAGGGAACCAACAAGACTCGCGTGGTCAAGAAGACAGTCCCAGCCGAGACCTTCTTCTCCTTCTTCACTCCCCCAGTCGCACCCGAGAATGAGGATGAGATTGATGATGAAGACGAGGATATTGATGAGAAGCTGGAGGCCGACTATGGCTTGGGTGAGGAGCTCAAGGACAGCATTGTTCCTCGTGCCATCGACTGGTTCACCGGCAAGGCTCTGCAGTACCAGGATAACGATGACCAGTACGACGATGACTTTGAATACGAAGACGACGAGGAAGAGGAGGGTGACGATGACGATGATGACGAGGATGATGACGATGATGATCTCCCCGCCAAGGGCGAGAAGGCCCCAGAGTGCAAGCAGCAATAAATGGGTTACCTCGGCCAGTCCTTTTTTTAACACACTATTGCACCTGCAGATCGTCTTTACCTGATCTCGTTCTCCTCTAATACACATCCTCTCTTACAATCCATGATTGTTTCCTTGTGTCGCGTCCACCATGTGTTCCTTTTTGCCAGTGCATATTCCAATAAAATTTATTAACATTATGTGTCGCAGGAGCGGCTAGCAAAAGAATGGAGCATATGTTCAAAAGATGACGAGAAAGAGGAGAAGGAAGAGGACATCTACAGCTGGAAGTCATAGTGGATGGCCTGATCGAAGAATCCACAGAACTGAGGACGGAGACCTCCAGCCGAGACGGAGGGGGTGGTGTCGAACAAATAAACGTTCTGGTTGCTGCTGCTGTACTTGGGCCAGCTAGGGTAGCTGTCGCCGCCGTAGGCAGTGGGGTTGGGGTTACCGCCAGTGGTGGCAAAGGCCGTCCAGCGGTCCATGACCATTCTTGAGAGCGCAGCATCGGCGGCGGTCCAGGGGTAGTGCTCGGGATCGTTCATCAGAGCAGGGCTGGCAAAGACGAGAGCAACATCATCACCGTGGCAGACGTGGTTGGCGCAGAGATCGCCTGAAGGGCGGTTGGGATTATAGCCCTTTTGGAACTGATACTGGTAGACATCAAGACCAGAAGCGGCATAGGCCTTAGCAAGGTATTGGGTTGGGCAGATCCAGAGGTAATCAGAGGCAAAGTCGCCCTCGGCCTCACGAACACCGTCGGGGTTGGAGCCATCGATCGGGTAGAGATTGTAGCCAATGGTGACCATGGAACGCTGATAGCCGAGAATAGTGCCGAGGGTGAGTCCAAAGACGGTAGGAGGCATAGGGGTGGACTGACCCAAGCTGGGAAGGAAACCGATGGCCTCGTTCTTCATGGTGCCGATCATCAGGGGAGCCTTGTGGATGCCTCCGTCTTTTCCGGCAATCAACTGGTCAAAGTTGTTAAAGATGAGAAGGCCGTCGATCGAGGGCTTGATCAGCTCGAGGAAGGACTCTTCAGGGGCCATGTTGATAGCTTGACCGACAATGGTGGTCTGGGCATTCAAAATATCAGAGATGTTCTTGGAACGCATGCAAGCAAGATCAGCACAGTTGAGGAGAGTCATGGCACCACCACCGATGACGGTCGAGGCAGTCTTGATGTCGTTGAAGGGGAGGTCAATGGGGTCGGACTGAGAAATGGCAGCACTGAAGAGATTCTTGGTGGCAGCAGGCATGGACAGGAGGGTGCGGATAGCGTGGCCTCCGGCGGACTCACCGAAGATGGTGACCTTGGAAGCATCACCTCCAAAGTCGCCGATGTGATCCTGGACCCACTTGAGGGCGACAAGCATGTCGCGGACACCCATGTTGCCGGGAACGGTCGAGCGGCTGATGCCGGCATCGACGCGCTCGAAGAAACCGAGGAGACCGAGACGGTAGTTGATGGTGACAACGACAACCTGGCCACGACTGGCCATGTTGGCGGGGTTGAAGGCGGGGTCGGTGCCGGTGCCGGTGGTGAAAGAACCGCCGTGGAGGCTGTTTGTTCATGTAGCAATCAATAGGGGAATATGTGCGCGCCTGGTTAGTTCATGGTGGTACAAGGTATTATTGCATTTCAGGTTCTTTTGTATTGCCAGACTTACTAGAACATAACAGGGAGCAGGCTCTTCTTATCAGCGTTCAGCTTGGGGGTGAAAACGTTCAAGAACAGGCAGTCCTCGTTGCCGCCAGGAACGTCGCCAAGCTGAGGGCACTTGTTACCGGGAGCAGTGGCATCGACGGCGCTGATCCAGCTGGTGGTGATAGGGACAGGGGCAGCGAAACGCAGGGAGCCGACAGGGGCCTTGGCGTATCGGATACCCTGGAAACGGAAGCCCATGGGGTCACGGGCACCGGTGACGAGACCAAGACTGGTGCTGACTGTGACCTTGCCCGATGTATTGATATTGGAGCAGAGCGCGGGCAAGAGACGCAAGCAGGAGCCACCGGTCTTAATAGTGGCCTGACCGTTGTTCATGACCAAAGTGTCGCACTTGGTAATGTAGTTCGGGTCACTGGCACCGGTGTCGATCCAGAACTCGGTAGCGTTGGGTGCACTCTGGGCCAACATCTTCTGGACCGAGGACAGGGTGCGGCTTTGGGCCGAGAAAAGGAGCTCACCCAACTTGCCGCAGGAGGCGGCACTGCGGGCAGCGATGCGCTGATCGGGGAGGAGGATGAAGGGGAAGTTGGCGCCACCAACCTCAAGATTGTTATCGACCAGAGCTTGGACGCTGTTGAGGATAAGGCTGCTTGTCGCGGTGGCGGACACGCGGGTGTTAGCGGCGCTGGTGCTGGAAGGGGAAGGAGTCGGGGCGGTGGTAGCACCGCTAGGAAGGGTGGTGGAGTTCATATCGGTCTCTGGGGCGATCAGGACCTGCGCGAGGGTCGCCTGGATGGAGACCGCTGCCAGGAGGCAGGAAATGGTGAATGTTCTCATGACGGAGCACTGGAAGACAGAAGGGTCGTGGGGGAGGCGGGTGGAGGGAAGGGGTAAGGGGAAGGGATCCTGGAAAGGACAGGAAGGACAGGGGTTGGTGGGGTGACAAGGAAGTAACGAGGGGCGAGAAGTGCGCGCAGGCAATCTTTTTATGCTTTCTCTCGTTCCTGGTGCCGAGGAGAGGAATGTTGATCTCTGCTGGGGCCTGGTTTATTTTCTGTCTTTGTAATAAAACCTTGTGGGCGAGAGAATGAAAAAAAAAAAAAAAAAGAGAGCCGCGCGAGAAGACTGATTAACAACAGCACTGGATGGAGTAACAGCAACTTAAAACCTCGTCGGCATCTTTTTTCTTCACTTGCTGGGTGTCTCCATCCAGATACGGGTGTTATCGTACAATCTGTCCACCGTGTGAAAGCTATCTATATTCCGAGAGGACAAAATGGATCGCGTTGCTCCTGAGCGGTGTCAATTGTCTTGGATGAATGTGGTTTACATTGGACCCAAGCAGGATGCGGAGAATAATGAACACACCTCCCGCCTCTCCCCCCTCCCCCCCTTCCTTGCTTGGATGCCAGCGGTGGCGCAAGTGTGGGACAGTGAGTTAGTTTGCACCCTGACGATAAAGATAGATGGACGAGATGGACACATGTACAGAGTACGTTCATCTAATGATGCTTCGTTTGCGTGGCTGCATGGCTGCATGGCTGCATGGCTGCATGTTGTGAACCTTACAAAGCATGGTAGGACAAAGAGCACTAAGAGGAATCTGAAATCTGCTCACTTTTCTTTCCATGCACCCACCTCATTTCCTGTTTTACTTCTTTAGCTCCATAACAATAGAACCCGCAAGAAGTACAGCCTAACCCATTCAAAAAGATGGGCGGCCCCTTGACTAAATCTTGCCGACGCTGTTGTTGGTTGCTTCCAATCCTATCTGCTCTAAGGCTCTCAAGTTCATAGTTCTGTCCAATCCTGACTCTTGTTTCGCATCGCCAGTCGACAGACGGCACCCCATAAGCACCCAAGGCGACGCGCACCATGCCTGGCTCTTTCAATACAGCATCGATGCTCTAAGGTTCAGACAGAACACTTCGCATACCAGCAGAAACGTGTTCCCCGAGAGCATGCGTTCGACGCGCTTTCTTCGTTCAAAGATCTACTACTCCTGTGTAAGTCGGGCTCATTTCACCCACTCAATATCCACAGCTGGTCGCCCATACTTTCATTTTGTGCACAACTAAAATTATCATTATGGTTCCCCGTTAATAATTGCCTGTAATTCAACCCCGAACTGCCTTACTTTTATTCTTGTAATACGCTCATCACCACGCGAAGAGAAAAACGAGGGTTTTATTAATTTTTATATAGAATCACTGCGGCCTGAAGGAACACTTTCGACATCTCAAGGTTTCGCCTTCAAAAGCAAATAATCCCTCGTGCTCTCCAGATTCCATACCGGTTTGTTTGCGGATTGAAAGCCTGCGCTGCGAAGCCTGAATTGATAGGCCATGTCGTGACCATTGAGCCAAGGAGGAGGAGCAGCTCACAAGTCTACCTTCTGTTCTAGCTTGCATGTTTATATAGCACCTTCGAGGCACTCTAGTTGAGGAAGCGCGAAAAATAGTCATGCAGAATAGTGAGCAGCCTTCTTTGCAGCGGTAAAACTATGACAAAATGCTATTTTTCTATTCAGCTTTCAAACGACGCTCTTTTCGATCAAGAATCTGGTTCCCAAATGTCCTTTCTGGCTTGTCGATCACTTCCTCCTGTATTTGTCCTAGACTGTCCTTCCTTGAAACGTGCGTTGGTCGCGTGGAGCGCGGCATAATTATACGCCGGCGCCTATTCCGCCGATTTCCTTTTTATGTTCTATGTGACTATGTCGAGCTTTCGTATCAAAGTCAAAAAGCCAGTCTATTTTCGGTGAAGGTACCGATTCCGAAGAAATAGAGTATTTCCCGTCGAAGTGATTCGAATACTGTATAGAGTGAGAGACGGGGAGGGATGGAGTGGGATGAGCTTTTTCGCAAACAACTGTCTCGCCAACTTCCTACATAGGAGCCATTGTCGAAGCAACATTTCAGACGCTTGCTGGAGCATAAAGATCCGTACCGTAAAGACACCGGCTTACTAATTGCCCCACCATCCAGTTGCACACTTTCACGAAGTAAATGAGCGTGGGATGGCTGCTGCATCGCAAGGAAGCAAGATGCGTCTTCCTGGACCACTCGGGACATGATGACACGGTAAAATAACCCGTGTATTGATGCTGTGGCTTCGACAACGAATGACAAAGTACGCCCTCAAGTGGCATTGAAAGACTGAATATTGATTACGTCCCTGGACCTTCAAGACTGGGATCCAGCTGCACAACTTGAATACGGTGGCGAAATAGGAACAGGACATTCAGACGGTTATGCAATTAGGGACAGAGTGTTGAACTTGGATGGGGGCGTAATGGTTCTGGCAGGTTTGCTCCTGCACAACGCTTGACTTCCACAGCCTCCCAAGTCGCGACATGCATACCTTGTTCCATTACAATGTAACTGTCTGTGGTGTACTTTCCTCTGACACGAATTGCCAAGCAAGAGTAGAGACGGGAGCCGTGTGCCTGAACCTCTGCCACAATAGTCCAACAAGTGTTCCTGCCTCCATCCGTCTCTCACACCGCAGTCCTGACCTTCAATATCAGCATCTTTTTCAAGCAACGATCGAGCGCGGAGGGCTAAGAACAGCGCCTCTCAATGCCTTCGATCTATGCACAGGAGTCAAGACAGAGTCTCTTTGCCCTACCAGACCCCTAGCCCGAATGTGCTGTTGCATCTCCATGTCCCTGTAATTAATGTCCATTATTCTTTTGATCTTAATGCACAAGAGATGTAGTCTTCAAAAGGACCTTGTTTGTAAGTGTTATTCCCAGTTGATATATCTCATTCTAACTTGGTCTCTGTAGTTTGTATTCAGACTCTGGTTCCTGAACTTGGGGTTCCTCCTCATTGCTGCCGACTGGTACGCGACTTATTACATTAAGTCAATTTCAAAGTTCTGTCGGCCGTACCATTGGGCGAAATCCTGCGTCGCGCTCATTTGCTGCGACCAGGCTCTTAATGCGAGTCCATGTCCAGAACTCCACCGAGGGTGGACCTGGACGACGACACGGACAAGCAGACCGAGGCGCTCTTTGAAAGGCCAAGCAAGATCATTCCTTCAAAAAGAAGCACTTTTTAAGAAGACATAGAATAAGGCTTCTATTATCCGTTATGGCCAACACACCGAACAAACCAAATTCGTTCGCGATCTTGCTCCTTCTCGCCAAACATTATTCCTGGAAAAATAAAAAAAATGACTGCATCTAACATGGCGGTCAAAAGATGCATTTCCGAGTCTAAGATAAGTTATACATCCTTGTATGATGGCCGCATGAGTGTAGGTACAGTGTTCAATACGGTTGACGCATTCGACTGTGCTATAGATATTGATCCTGTCCTTCAGGACGGATTTAATAAAAGCCGTTTGAAATCAGGTGACGCTCATACGGAGACGCTCATCGCTTGGGCTGCGCTGTAATACGTTGTTTTGCTGGCGGCCTCTCACTTCAGCTCCACCTTCACTGCCTGCCCAGTTTTGTTTACATATCCTCCTCTAACCATCGGTGCATGAACGCGTGCAGGCTGAACAATCGTCCTCACCATTGTCCAAGACCAGATTGCCCGCTTGCACTTCTTGCTCAGGTAATCATCCATCCTGTTCCAGCAGAATTGTCCTTCTTTCTGTTGAGGTGCAATCTTTATGACTGCATGTGACGATCAACTGTCTAATCGCAGCCTCGTCCTCAACCAACATTGTAGATCCTACCAGGAAGCATCACTCATTTTAACCTTGTCCCACCAATATCACCATAAGTCCTTCGAAAGATACATATTTCACTGCTTCTATGGACGATAGAGGCGACCGTAAGCGCAGGCTTACCGAGGAAGCAGGACAGCCCGCACAGGTGGCCGTCAACGGCACATCGGCGCCTTTCACTCCTCCAGCCAACAAGCGACAATTCACAGGGAGCGGTAGCTCAAGTCCGCTCAATGCCGCCAAAGACGAAACAGAAAACATGACAGCTGCTGAGGTGAGAACCAGTGCCTGAAAGACATCACTCGCCATTATTTTTGTGATCTTCTTTGATGGACTCGGGCTTTAGTTTTATGTAATCTTGCAGTATCTAACCACATATAGAATTATCACACTACTTCGATCGTCTAGGGCGTTCTTCTCAACTTCCAGAAAGAGGCTATTTGGAGACAGATTCAGGAATACAAAAGAGAGGCGACAAGAGCGAAAGAGCGGATACTCCAGCTAGAAGACAAGCAAACGGATTGCGACACTCAGATCAATTCCATTGATTCTTACTGGAGCAAGGTATGGGGTCAAACAGTTGTGGACGCTCGCCTTGCTAAAAAGAAATGTTGCGCACAACATGCTAAAAACGAATTTTTCCCGCCATTTTTCCCGTTGAAAACTAGTTGCTGGATGACCTGAAAGCAATGATATTGACCTCCAAAATTACAGTGACTAGAGAGGATATGGTCTTGCAAGGTATGAACCGTGTATCAAGCAGTTACAATGTCACTGGAATCGTCTATGGAATCTCATCAGCTTTATGACATGCATTATAGACGAAAAAAGTTTTGCCTCATTACTTTCTCAAGGGATGAATTCTGAGCAACAGAACCAGGAGCCGGAGCAGGAACAGGATATCCGAGAGCTTACTGAAATGGCCCTAAAGCCATCAGTAGAGGAAGCTGCTTCGAGACGCACAAAGGAAATCGCATTAAAGTTGTTACGCAGAGTTGAAGAGTGGGCGGAGCAGCACAATACCTTCTGGGACACCGTATGGGAATCAGGTAGGCCTATCAAGATTATGGATCTCGCTCACAAGAAGTATTAATTGTCTACAGTACGAATAACATCCGCGGGGTTTTTTTTTTTTTTTTTTTTTTTTTTTTTTTTTTTTTTTTTGGCATAGACCCATCTTTACAGCAAAGCAGCGAAATCCAACAGTTGTCCGCACAACACAATATCATCACACAACAATTCAAGAAGGGACTGTCTGATATTGACCATCTGCAGGCCAAGTGTCACCAGTTCGCAGACCACGTCATGCGATTGAAGAACGGCCTGGAGATGACCCAAAACCGACTCAAGGAGACAGCGGAGGAGATGGACGAGTCAACAGCACAGCTGAAACGTTTGGAGAGCAACATCGAGCGCGAAAAGAATGCGCTCGTATCATCAGGATCCAACAGCACCGGAGTGTCAGATGTTACCGTCCCTACTGCTCTTGCATTGACTGAGATGAGCGAAGCTTCGCGGGAGGAGCTACTGCAGTTCCGCAAACTTGCAGTTTCACGCTTGGAAGAACTGGAGGAGATGAAAGGACAGAGGACACAGCTGAAGGATGAGCTGGACAAGATCCGTGCACAACTCAGCCATCTTTCGGACGAGAAGACTCAGGATTCGCAGTATGTCAGAACTCTTTTGGTTCAAATCCAGTCAGTCCGCCATGACGCCGATCACTGCCGTGGCGAAGTCTTGAGGTTGAGGTCGGATCTGGATGACCTTCGCACGAGCCGTCGCAGGTTCGTCGATACATTAGAAACCGAAGAGAAGAACCGAAGGGCTACGCTGGAAGCAGAAGTCAAGAAACTGGAGAATGATATTACTCGTGTCAGGGACAGCCGTGATCGCTTCCAGCAGATGTATGAGAATCGCTGCACCAAGGACGACTATGAGATGCAGCAAAACCAGGAAATTCGGAAGATTGCCAACACGCGCAAGGTGAGGATGCATACAATATTCAGGGTATCTGCTTATCATCAAGCAGTAAGTGTGAAACGACTGACAATATTATTTTCTTGTGCCATGTATGTCGCAATAGGACCGTATCACCGCCCTTACCGCAGAGATTCAGCGACTCCAAACAATGCTGGCTACCAACTCTGACGACTGGAGCTCGTACGCCTTTTATTTGAAGGGATCCAATGATAAAACGACTCTGATGGATCTTCGAAACAAGCTTGGCGTGGCGGAGGAGCAAATCAAGTCGATCAGCATCGAGCTGGAGTCATCCAAGGAGACGGCATTACAGGTTCGCGATCTTGCAGCCGTAAACGCATCTGAGAGCGAACTCAAACAACAAGTGGAAATGCTGTCGACTAAACTGGCACAGCTGGACAGCCTGGTTGGATCAAGGGCGGACGAGAAAATCAAAGAGCTCGTGGCAACGATTATGACGAAGGATCAGGCTATCGAGCGCCTCGAGCTCAAGGTCCGAGCCCATGAGGCAGTCCAAGCGCCGCTGCTGAACGAGCTGCATACTGTTGCTAATGCTTGGGGTCAGCTTGAGGAGGCCACGTCCCGCAAGGCCATTGATCTCGCGCAAAAGGAGGACCTAATATTTAAACTGCTTTCGGACAAGACCAGACAAGAACAAAAGTGCAATAGTTTGATCCGCGCCAAGGAGCAGAGTGCCAATATGACGGCGGTGATGAAGCGACAGTCGGACATGCAACTGGACCAGGTTCGAAGACTGGAGGAGCGGGAGAAGAACCTGAGCCAGCAAATGGTACGTGCTTCGAGATCCAAGTTAATGGCATTTTTCATTGTTTTTACCTTATACTACTATTCTGACAAGTATATGTTGTTATTGTTTTTTGCTTTGCTATTACAGGCCACGCTGGAGAAGGAGCAGACTGTACTCACGGGTGAGCTCACGGTCCATAAGTCGAAACTACAAGAGTTTTCGCAGCACAACTCTAGCTTTAAGGAAAAGTATGCCAAGCAGGAGGAGCGTTTGGTTGAGCTGCAGACACTGCTGAAGGAGAGGACGGACGCGTTTGAGAGTGAGTCAGCGTCACGGAAGCGGGCACAGGAGGAGTTTGAAACGATGAAGCGCAAGATCGAGGAGCATGCCAAGAAGACTGAGGGATCTTCAGGGGACTCTGAGGCGTCGAAGCAGGCGGCGCGGTACCTGAAGCTGCTCAAGTGTCCAGCGTGCGATGTTAACTTCAAGTCGCATGTGATCTTGCGCTGCATGCATGTGTTCTGCAAGAGTTGCATGGACAAGCGGATGGAGTTGCGCCAGCGCAAGTGCCCGACCTGTCGCGAGAACTTTGGCGCCAAGGACGTGAAAGAGATCTATCTCTAAATCAAGAATTTATTGTTATATTGTGTTTGTCATTTCATTCTGTTTGCTGGATTTACATCTTTCGGTATCATCCTCTCCACTTATGTTTTGATCCTTTCATTTCTTCATAGAACAACAGGCGCCTTTTTGTCTGTCTTATCTATTCGCTTTTGCATTCCCTGTTTCTTTGTTGCAATAAGTGGAAGTTCATTATTATTTTCGAGCCGATTTGTAACATAGTCTTTTTCTAATTGTACTTTTACCTCTTAATAAACCCACTCTCGTGGTGGATTCGATCTGTCTTCAGTGGGGCATAAGGCGTGCCAGGTACGCATAGCCCCTTTGTGATCGCCACTTGGCACTGCAGTAGGCTAAACGATTCAGGGACAATTTCAGAACGCGTGCTGCGCTTGGTGGAGCAAACGCATGTATTTTTACAATATCAAAATGCTTCGAATGCAGAGGGTATGAGGTGCAGGTATCATTGCAGTCCCTTACTCGCTCTCTTCGCGGTACTCAGTTTCAAAGCAGCATACCCAGCTGTCTTTCTGCCTTGAGTATAACAGATGCGTACGTCGACGTTGCATGGGAAGGCGCACTTTTTTTGGACTCAGTGTATATCATGAGCATGCGAGCATTATTCCTGCGCGTAGCCCCGTTCTCTTGTCGCGCTCCTGTGAACATGTCGATATGAAACAGGCAATACCACTTGACGCAATCGGTCCACGCATCTTTTTCATTATAGCTGGCGAAGCGTTTGGGAGTGTCCGTTTCCGTTCAGTTGTCGCGTTAGAAGCATGACATTTGTACTTCACGCTTTTTTAGCCGTCAGACACACTGTTGATGAACCCCCCTTCTCCCCCTCTCCCAAAGTCTAGGCGTGTAGATGGATGGGTGGCATTAGGAATGAAAGCCATCTCGGACAGGGTTGACCAGGCAAAGGCTCACTTGTTCTGAAGAGAGAGACAGAGAGGGAGCAGAAGAAAAGGAGATTGCTCTCGGTGTGCTCACAGCGCCTTTATACTTTCATGACAAGATGTTTGGCTGGTGCCTTAAAAGACACGCACAAATGGAATGCAATTTAGACAGACCAGTGGAGGGGGATATTTTTGGGTCTTTTGTTCGACTCCCATCATATCATCATCTCTCTTCCCTTTCCATCCTAATTGTCCCATTCCATCCACTCCCTCTCGTCCCATCGTCCGCAATTCATCTTTACTTCCTTAATACCCAGGAACTTATCACTAGAAATACTCACTACTATCACCATGGCACACGTAAGACGGAGACCATCATGAGCGTTCTGTGTCCCGATTCCCCGACCAACTCTTCAGCCAGTGGCAAACAAAAGGTTTCTGACTTTTCTCTCGCACCCATCAATAGCGCATTGGACGCAGAAAGAACGTCAAGAAGGGATTTCAGTTCACGCTGATGGTTGTCGGTAAGGACCTTCGCTCGCATCCAGCAACGCTTTTCAATTGCTATCAATTGGAAGACAACACATGAGCGGGTATAATGATACGCGGTTATCCAAGCAGCAATTGGTTCTCATCTCTGAGTTGTTTCCTCTTGCTTAGGTGCCTCCGGTCTTGGTCGCACCACCTTCATCAACACGCTGTGCGATGCTGATGTTGTCCCTAAGCGTGAATCTGACGAGCCTGATATGGCCCACGTCGAGGAGGGCATCAAGATCAAGCCCTACACCGTTGGTAAGTATTACAGCGCCACTCTGCGTTCTTCAGTGGCTCTGGAGCGGCTTCGGTTCCTTATCAATTTGTCTAACATTGTGTGGTATTTCGCTGTGATAATAGAGCTCGACGAGGATGGTGTCAAGATCTCGCTCACTGTTGTCGACACCCCCGGCTTTGGTGATATGATTGACAATGAGTACTGGTAAGTCTGAGCCAGATTTATTGAGCAATTGGACCCCAAATTTCGGCATGCGCTTCCCCCTTCTATGCACTTTTTGTTGTCATTTTTTTTTTTTTTCCTTCATGTCTTTCAGGAGAAGGGAACTCAGCTCCTCCCTGCCTAATACTTATGATGCCGAGTTCACTCTCCTAGCCTATTGATGGTAGAGGACCTTTGTACTAACAAGCTTTGCTCCTATCCCTTCTTTGGGTATTCAATCAATGTAGTTTCCAGGAGATTCTTGGATATCTGGAGCGACAATACGATGATATTCTATCGGAGGAGTCCAGGATCAAGCGTAACCCACGGTTCCGCGACAACCGTGTCCACGCTCTCCTCTACTTTATTACCCCTACTGGCCACAGGTAAGGCGGCAGGAGATTTTTCTTTGAAGAGGCACTTCAATTACTTCAAAGGCAGTCGCTCCACCCTAATCTCGCAACTTCATTAACATCTCGCGGTTTTACCCATTCCTTACTGTCTTTTAGCCTGAGGGAGATCGATATTGAATTGATGAAGCGTTTGAGTCCCAGAATTAACGTTATCCCAGTCATTGGCAAGGCCGATACCTTCACCCCTATTGAGCTGGCAGACTTCAAGAAGAGGGTATGTCCACAGTTTGTCAACACTCACTTTATTCCACCATCGTTTGCAGAAGATCTAAAGCAAATGAACCTTTTTGTGTTATGTAGGTCATGGAGGACATTGAGCACCACAATATCCCAATCTACAACTTCCCCTTCGATCCCGAAGAGGATGATGAGGAGACCATTGACGAGAACAGCGAGCTCCGTTCCCTCCTTCCTTTTGCATTGATCGGATGCGAGGAGGAGATCATGGTGAACGGCCGTAAGGTCCGCGGCAGACAGTACCCATGGGGCATTGTCGAGGTCGACAACACCCAGCACTGCGACTTTGCCAAGTTGCGTTTTGCTTTGCTCAGGTACGAAAACAACATGCAGAAAGGAGCAGTGAGCTACAGGAGGATTTTTTTAATATCTTTTTGGGCTCTCTGATCCTTGTTATTTTTGTCTGCACCATGTTTTTCTTCAATTTGGACTAAACGTCTTATTTTGATTCTCGTTGAACCATAGCTCGCACTTGCAGGACTTGAAGGAGATCACTCACGACTACCTCTACGAGAACTACCGTACCGAGAAGTTGTCTCGCAGCGCCGAGAACCTGTCCGAGTAGATACTGGATATCTGCAGGATCGTTTTTCACTCTTTATTATTATCGTCATTTCCCCCAATAATTATAACCACCACTCGTGCTGGAAGGTCGACCCTGATGCGCCGTTCTTTTTTTTTTTTTTATTCTATAATCCTATTGGAACCCATTTACACGCAATAAACGAATTTCAGACTAAGACTTTTGAGCGTCCCTTTCTGGAGTCAGGATAGGGCACGGCATGGTGCACAACGGTCGTGACTGTCCAATATTACGTTCCTCTCAATGCGTTAGCGAACAGTGTCTCAATACTCGCTTGATACACTCGACATACATCTCGAAAACAGGAAAGGCAATGGCGAATCAGGAAGCAGCAGTGACATCAACAATAACATCGACAGGAAAGGACACATTTGTCGTGCCTGTGAAGTGCATTAAGGATGAAGCTCGGGACCTGCCATTCTTCCAGAAGTCTGAGGCATACGCGCGTCTCATGTCTTACATTCTGGCCCTCAACACTGCGGTCCTGAACCGCAAAGTGTCTGATGCAGTACCGGAATCAGAGGTATGTCTGTCTGTCTATTATTTGGTGACAAACTCGACTATCGAATCCACGCGTCGTGGCATCGTCTCGTACTCGACGTCAATGTGTGTCCCAGGCGCGTTTGTTCTAACCCACTCTGTCGCCTCGCTCTAAAACACAATATTAGTCCATCAAGAAAATCCTAGAGCTGTTCGACACACTCGACCACTGGATCGCCCTCGTCCCTCCAAAGCCAGATCCTCAACGATTTGGTAATCTCGCCTTCCGGGAATATATTCTGCTGCTCGAATCCAAAGCGACCTTCGTCCTCACGACTCTCCTCCCGCCCTCACTCCACCCCGCGATCAAAGAACTCTCCCCATACCTCACCCAGAGCATGGGTCACGGCACACGGATCGACTACGGGTCAGGACACGAGCTCTCCTTTGTCGCATGGCTGTGCTGTCTCGAAATCATTGGATTCCTGCACGGGGAGGATCATGCGGCCGTGGTGCTGACGGTCTTTGTGCGATACCTGGAGTTAGTACGCAAGTTACAGCGGACATATCAATTGGAACCTGCGGGAAGTCATGGCGTGTGGGGACTAGATGATTATCAGTTCTTGCCATATCTATGGGGAAGCGCACAGTTGCGGGATCATCCGACGTTGCGGCCAATTGCTATTATGCAGGAGACGAGTGTGCGGGAGCATGCGTCGGAGTATATGTACTTTCGAGCCATCCAGTTCATTCATGAGGTATGTGCACAGTGATTTTTATATTGTTAACCATGCTAGTACAGGTATATGCTTGTCCTTGATTATGGCCTAAACTTTTTTTATTATATTATATTTATTTTCTTTTCTTTCCTTTTTCTTTGCGAATCCAGACAAAGCGCGGCCCGTTCCACGAGCATTCACCTGTGCTGTTTGAGATCTCGGGCGTGCATCACTGGGCAAAGGTGAACTCGGGCATGGTCAAGATGTACAAGGCCGAGGTTCTGAACAAGTTCCCGGTTGTCCAGCACCTGCTTTTCGGAAGCCTCCTGCCCTGGCGACCCGCGGATTCGCCCGTTGACTTTGCGATTTCTGCAGTCCCTGCGACTGCTTCAGGACCTGGACAGGCACCAGCTCCGGTCGCGACGGGCGTGCCAAGAGGTGTTCCCGGCGCGATTCAACGGTAGATTAGCGTATCTGGAAAATTTTGGGAATAAGGTGAATAGAAGATTAAAACTCATTTATGATGGCAGTGGTGCTTGGGATCTCCTGTCCGTGCGCAGGCATTCTGCTGGCACTTTCACACTATCGGTCTGATCTCCTGATCTTCTTTTCCTGTTTGGTCTTAGAAACAGAAATGTCTGGGGTTCTACTTGAATCATTGTTCCGGATGTTTTTAACTGCTGCGCGAAAAAAAATGCTGTGCTTGTGATTTAAGGTTTTTTTTCCAGGACGCAACGTAGCGATATCTTCCATCGTCTTTCATCTTCATCTCCATCTATTTTGCACCGCGCTTTAACTATTAAGGCCCCTGTCGAGTTACCCATCTGGAGCTGCAAGGAAGACTCCACATCCGACGCAGATGCTCTCGACTCTCAATCGATTGCGCTCAACCTTCCTATCCAAAAGTTAACTTGGGTTTGGCTTAAGCGAGGATTTCAGGGATGTTGTCTCAACATCAGGATGTGCATCTATCCGAGCGAGTATGAGCCGTCGACAACCTATATGATCCCTTGACACAGCAAAGCCTGAGTGAGTGCTTTAGTTTAAAACACAGGAACGAAGATGGAAGGGAGAGAAGCGGCTAGGGGTCAACCAGGCGCGACTACTCTCGACCACGGACTGTGAGGCGATCCATGCGAAGGACAACTGAGTATACAAAGGCATTCGAGTTCGCGGGTATATTCTGATAGGGTAGGGGCAATGGTAAACGATAGAGAAGGCGATGGAAGGGCTGAGTGGGGTAGCGGAGGAAGGGAGGGTATAGAGCGCACTTGGCTTTGGTTGAGATGATTGACTTGGGCCTGGCGAACTTGACAGGACTCGGCGAGTCTGACGCGCTGAGTGGGCCTGGTCCTGGGTGCTGGATTCTGGCGTTAGTGCCGTATCCTAATACTGTCCAGGTTGAAACGGACTCCATGTGCCTAAGAAAAGGCAGGAAAACAGAGAACGATAGGCAACAAGTCGATTTGGCGAAAAAAAAAAAAAAAAAAAAGGCGCCGTCGATTTCTAATACAACAGCAGTAAGCGACGTGCATCAGACATACTTCGATGACCCTCTACCTCATTCCCCTTGACCATGGCGAGCCCAGGTGGACTAGACTTTGGTTTACTTTTGGTTGCTGTAATCGATCGGCTGAGGTATTGACAAAAAGAAAAAAAGAAAAAAAGAAAAGAAAAGCGCAGAAAGAGAATACGCCATTAGAATCGAAGCGTAGACATAGAGACAACCTACAACGCAAGGCGCAAATACAAGGCACATAACACTAAGCACCAGATACCAGACATCATGCACAAACAAAGCAGAGAAGAGCGTACAGCGCCATTTTGCATGGAAAGAGCAATAAGGCCATACCTTTGTGGACTCAACCAGTCGTTATTGCGGTCCTACTGCACTGCTGTCGATGTTCGCTAGAGCTAACATCCTTTTTGCAGCGTCGCATGTCAACCCTGTCTTTACATGGCAAACAGCAGGAGACGAGATGTCTCCGCTGTGCTGTGCAAGCAGCAGAGACATCATTGGGTGCAGCAGATTAAAGGCGCGAGAAATAAAAAAAGGTGGGCTCAGGTACAGGTACAGCCATGTATAGTCTAGCTGACTAGAAAAGAATACCACGCATTTGTAGACACAAACATAGTTTACAAAGCGCGATGAAATAACTCTATGAGTGCTGTAACGTAACTGAAAGAGGATGTTTCCCCATAGTATCGATCAATGGATGGCAGTTTGTTATGAGTGCATATGTGGGTGCTTGTTTTTTTTTTTTTTGTTTTGAAATGGCGGAGGAAAGGGAGGGGGAAGGAAAGTCAAGGAGTCGAGTTTATTGGAAGGCAACGCGTCGCGTAAACACAAAAAAACAATATGTGGACGGCGTCCTTAAACGCGCCCTCGATACTGCAGTCAGTACTCTGACCAGTCCGGCCCGAGAGATTGTATCGGTGTTTGCCACGAGTCATCTCCGCTGGAAGAATGGCCCTTGATTTCGTTCACATTGAGCAGAGTCTTCTTCAGGAATGAAATTCCGAACTTGATGCAGAGCTTTTCTACGTCCATTTCCCTTGCTTAACAAAAGAGTCCTAATTTGAACAGGCCTGTTATCGAAACTATTATGGGATGCCATGGTGATGTCCTCAAATAGCTCCGTTTGTTCCATTTGTCCAAAGAAACCATCGATATCACGGCATTTGCAACTTTATTGGGGTCTTATCCTAAACTGAAGAATGTATTTGCTGAGTTCCATAATAATAATTCGGATAACGAGCTGCTGAGGACATTCTTCCAGCGTCCCTGGGCTTGGCTCGTGCTGAAGAAACTCTTCCTGAAGCACATCACGACGACTCTGCTGCGCGAGGAGGAGAGAATCGAGCCGTCGTCTCTGTCGCTTGCGCTGCTTACTGTCTTCGTCGTACGTGGGCTTTGGGCGGTATGTACATGAGGCTGTTTCTCAGTGTAGTTTATGTCTTGTTCTTCTTTTCCATCTGTGCATGACCATTGGGATTGTTTTTTATTTTTATTATATTTTATTTTTTATTTTTTTATTTTTTTTGGTGATTTATTTCTCTCTTGGAGTTTACCAATATCAGACACGCTCTACTCGTCAAGTCTGACTCTCGGAATTCTCAGATTCACCTTCCTTCACTCCAGCAGCAGCAGTAGAGTCTAAAGACTTCTCATCAATCGCGCCTCTTTGTTGTAACAACATCCGATGCATGTCATCGAGACCGATGGCGTCCTTGATCTTTGCACCCGTGGCCACCAATCGATACGTCGATCCCCATTTCAGACGGACATCCACCTCGCCACCGCCCTCCTCCGTCATTTTCCACACATACAGAGATGACAGTATATCGCCTGAGGCAAACTCGAGAGGCACTACAGGGTTCTAGGCAAGACACCTCACCGGTCCCATCGTGACTCGAATGACAGCCACGCAAGTCCAAGTTGAGGTAGAATCAACTAACTGCGACTTCAATAGCCGAACTGTTGAATCTAATCCACCCGACAGGATCCCTTGAGACGACCATGGAAAGCATGCAGGTGGACCTCTGTGTCCCTTTAAAGCGAACAGCTCCTGCCCCGATTTTACATCCCATAGATGGATATCGGACTGGGCACCCTCCTTGAGTGCCTCGTCATCGTCTTCACTTTCGCCAAAGTAGAGAGAGTCGCTCCAGGCGAGCATTGTCCCGCGGGGCGAAAACACGAGCGCCCCAGCATCGATGTCTAGAGTTTCTACATGCGCTGCTTTGCACATATCATCCGACATGTCCCAAACCCGCGCCGTACAGTCAATGACATAGGAGACAAGTTGTAGACCTTCCGCCGCAACTATCACGCCCTTGATATACTTTGTGTGTCCCTCCAGAGTACAGACTTCGGCGCCAGACATTAGGTCCCAAATCTTGACTACTCCGCCGCTATCTCCTGTTGCGAGCCACCGACCACACGGCGAATAGGACAATGCGGTCACCGACTTGACACCCTACATGGATACTGCATTATCGTTACCAGTCGTCCGCTCCACGAGCTTAAGTTTGTTGAAGTGCGTTTTGATGGCTATTTGTTTTCCATCGGGCGATTACTCTGCGTAGCAAAGTTTTTGTGGATCATTGATGATAGCTCCAGGAGATCCTGTCTGCGCATCCCACTCACGGACAGTAGGATCGAAGCCACAAGAGAGGACGGACTTGCCATCCGGCGAATACATGGCTCTCATGACAGGTCCTGTGTGTAGTTGTTTCTGCAGCGTATCAATGTTCTGTGTCATTCCTCAGATCCCAAACACGCACTGTCTCATCACCGCCGAGAGATATGGCTTCGCGATCATTCAAAAAGGCAGCCCCCAACGCCACTTTAGAGTGGCCACTGAATGTGTGAACAGGTTCTCCTGTTTCTTCGCTCCAAATGTTCGCAGTTCGATCATCGCTGGCAGAAAGAATCCATTGACTGTCTGCAGAGATTTCCAAGGAACGAATGTCACTATTGTGGCCCTCCAGGATGATTGGATCGTTTTCAGTATCAAGATCCCATATGATAATGTCGCCGTCTGTTCCCGCGATCAAGCGTTGGCTACCAGGGATGTAGAGGAGACTCCATGCTTTCCTCGACCCGAGACTGAGTTCCATTTCGTGGGATCCTGAGGATGCCTCCCATAGTCGTATTGTCTCGTCCATACTCCCTGATGCAATTTGTTGTCCGTCGGGTGACCATGCAACGGCTCGAACTTCGTCCGTATGGCCGGTGAGGACAAAGATAAAAGATTTCGAATCCAGATCCCAGACACGCGCAGTCATATCTTTAGAGCCAGATACAAGCTGCAGCTCATTCGGCGAGAATGCCACCGAGGTCACTTCATCTGTGTGACCCTGCAAAGCGAAGGAATCGGTTTCTTCCTGGAGGCTCCACACCCGAATAGACGAATCCTTACTTCCAGACACGATTCGATTGCCTGCTTTTGAGAAAATCACACATTCGACTCGGTCTGTATGCCCTCGAAGTGTGCGGATAGTGCTCCAACCTGCGGTATCGAGCAGTCTCATTTCGCCGTTCTCAAATCCTAGGACAAGGGCCTTCTTGTCTGGCGAGAGAGCCATAGAACAGGCTCCGGGTACCTTTCAATATGGCTTCTCTCCAAACTGCACGTTTCCCATCTGTGCATTCCCAAAGTCGACGCCTCGCAGCCAGGTTTTGGTGAGGTTGACACCAGTCATATCTACATCTTGAAGCTGAGCGAAATCAAAGTGGCCTCTCCACTCAAATCTGCACCAGGGATCTTAATCCCTCGAAGGTCCGATCCGTTGAGCTTCACCCCTGCCTGCACCAGAATTGTCATGGCGTTGGCCGATGCCTGACTCACAGATGGCTGTGTTTTAGAGAGGTTGATAATGGTGTGCAATTGGTCCTTGAATTGAGAGTTCGCATTCGCGTGCTCCACCAAGAAGTGCACAATCGACGATTCAGAGACAATATTTCTCTTATTGAGGGGGTGAGCCGCAAGCAGTGATATATCGGAAGTCGGATCAAGACAGATGGAGAGATCAGAATACTGCGCTTCATCGCTTGATGGATCCAAGTCGCGAAGGTCCTGAACAAAGTCGCAGAGCCGGCAAGAGTAGAAGAACTCGAGAATGGATCGATGGGGGAACGAAAAGATGGTCTTCTTTGGTCCGACGCTTCCGCCAGAGCTCGGTGAACTTCTCCGAGGCGGTATGACTGTTCAATTGACACGATTGTCGCAACAGTTTGACATCCGGTGTCGCCTTTGGACCAAAGAACCGAGCCTTCCATCCTCGGCCATCTGCGGCAGAATACTCAATAGCATTCACTCCTCCTTGCTCAATAAAGACAGCATGCGCCAACCGCATCGAGAAATGGATGCTATAGAACACAAAGTCACTCTCAATTGCCCCTAGAGCTTCCTCCTCGATATTGCTCATCCTCATTCGTAGATCGCCTAGTCGACGAACTTCTCTCTCAAGATGTTGCTTGATAAATGCACTGTAGGGATTGAAGCGGGTCGTTGTGGTTCTGGAGAGATCATTGTTGCTCCCAACAACACTGAGAAGGGTGACAAGGACGAGCTTGAGCATGAACGGGTTCTTGACCAGTGCTGTCAGATTGGACAGGCACTTCATGTACGTATCTGTGCTCCAAATGGGTCGATCATCAAAGATATCTTTTGCTTCTCTGGTGTCCCTGAACTGACCGATGAAGTTCTCAATCTGGTCAGACTTGAAGGGGACAATGACCGCTTCCTCGAAAAGAGAAGAGGCCTCAGACGCGCTTTGGTTAGCTGCGGGTCGCGGCACAAAGTAGTTGCGGTACGTTGGAGTGAGGTACTGGGTCCTGCAAGTGACCACAATCTGAAAGGACTTCCATCTCTCATCCTTGATTCGCGAGTGAAGGTGGACCCACTGACGGCACTCATCATACCCATCGCAGATGAGAATGACTCGTCGATGCTCCTTGAGCTCTTGAATCTCGACATCGGTGAATCCATAGAGAGTGAGCGTTCGTTTCACAATGTTGCTTTCATCCAGTTTTCCCATTGCCTTGAGGTCGATGAACAGGGGGATCGCTCCACCAGGCTGGTATTTGTCCCAAAGTTTTCGTTCAAGTTGTCGGTTGTATGTTAACTTGCCGGCGCCTGAGTTCCCGAGGATCAACATGATCTCTTTCTTGTCGTTCAAGAAGGACGTGACGCGATCTTCCAAGGGATCAAGCTTCTCTGCAGAGTCTTGTAGACTGACCTTGGACATCAATGGGATGTAGATCCCAAAGCTACCCTCGCACGTCTCACTTTGAGCCTTAAGGAGCTTTGGTTCCAAATCCGCGGTCTTGTTGACTCTTTTCAAAAGTGCAGACACTATTGGCTGTGGCAGGCGCTGTCCCAACAAGTAGGGGAAAGGGAAAGCTTCCTCGCCACTCTTCTTGTCCAAGCTCTGGATGGTGGCTGAGGCTTGAGTCTTGATCGCCTCTTCGACAGCGACATCCAAAGACGGATTCAGGACGCGGGCCGTCGCGATGTGGTTGAGGATTGTGAGGATCCACTGTCTGACATTGCCGAGAGATGTAGTGGCAAACAACTCACCAAGGAATTTGATTGCTTGTCCACGTGTGGTCACGTCCCAAGTTGGATCCACTGCAATATCACCAAGCAGCTGGCATATACCCCATTGGAACATGTACCCCTGGTGGCTGGGTGCTTCACGAACAAGGGTGTTGAGATCCGCAAGTTGACCGCGCCGGACTAGTTCCTGTGCTCCACGGAGGGAGATATACCAGAGACCCTTCTGTTTAGATCCGAATGCGTCTTTCAGACATTCCGCAAGCTCCTGGCCATTCTCGATCATGGCATTGAAGTCCTCAACCCCTGCCTTCACAATGTCAACAGTCTCCTCGACAGCGGCTTCGATGTCCTTCAGTCCTCGTCAAAGTTGAGTTGCATCACTCCCGAAACTTTGATGAGACCTGTGGCCATGCCAGCAAAAAGTCGAAGTGATCGCTGTAATTGAGATTCGTTGTTGGGTACCCACTGTAGGGCCTGAGACCCATAGATCGCCTGGTACGTATCTCAAGAAAGGATTTTCATGACTCCTGAGTCCAGAGAGAGCCTTGCCAAGAGGATCATGCTGGAGCACTCGATCTAGACCTTCGACATTTTGGTCAGCCATGACACCGAGCACCTTGGAAACTGCGAGAGCCAAGTGGAAAGAAAAGTCTTCGGATTTGGAGGCTGTGCCTTGCAGGCGCTTAGAAATTGCATCGGGAATGTTGATCAGATCGTCGGCCTCAATGTAGCCGGGAGGGGCGTCCTGGACAAGCTGAGTCAGACCTTGAAGCTTGTCGACGTCCAAAAGTGGGTCTGTCATAAGGTCGGCCACGAAGCTTGTCAGAAGAGATCGAAAATGACCTCTCTCTAGGACTGGCCCAACGAGGACAAGCTCGCGAATGGCTTCAACATTCTTGATAGGATCGGACATGAACTCGCTGACGATCCCAATCAACAGCTGACAGACCCTGTCTCTTTCTACCGACTTGCTCTCGACTGACTTTAGCCAGTCCACATCCCCCTGACTGAGAGATGATTCAGTGGCATCTGATGATGGGCTTGAGAGCGAGGTTGACGAGGATGACAATGGAGATGCTGGCGTCTCTAGGGTACGGAGTAGATGGGCACAGTGAACCAATTGAGTGATGTCCTCGATGCGCTGACCGATCTTTGGAAGGTCCAAGTTCACTGTCCTCGTTGTGTTCTTGGGAAAGATATTGAGACTGAGCACTGACTGGGCGACAAGATCTGGATTCGAATTGCAAGGTGCCTGTGGGATTGATAGGTCATCTACTGTCGATTCCAGCGACTTTGCTGGTAACGGCGAGTTGTCGTGCGAGTTGTTGTGCGAGTTGTTGTGCGAATGATGCAGTGCCTTCTCGATTTTGTCTTTCTTTCTATGGAACCAGGACGAGAGGCTTGACTTGCTGGATTTCATGCTCGAGTCACTGGTCAAGGTTGGCGATTGTGACGCGGTCAAGATAAAAGGGACGTCAGGATCTGGATCTGGATCAAGGTAAGTCAGGAATCACGAATCAAGATCAAGAGTAAGTTGACAAGACTTACGAGTCGTGGGGACTGGAGTGTTCAGGAGGCAGAGAGAGCAGGTAAGTGTGTTGAAGGATTGTTTATTGGTGTGGTTGGGACTAAGGAACTAATCTTGGAGGGGAACACACTCCAGCTTATATAGAAAAATAAAGATAAAAAGGATGTGTCTAGACTCTTATCAAGTGATGAATGCTTGAGCTGACGCTCAAGTACCTGGTTGTTAATAAAGGGATCTAGATGTGTAGAGACAGGCCTCGGCCATAGCAGTGCGCGTAGAAGACGCGTTGTTTAGGGATATGGAATCGTAGAAAACATAAAGGTTAATTCTAGCGAATGAGAAAGGTCGCAAACAGAGAGAGCAAATGTGGGCAAGGTTCGCCTTGTCCACAAAAGCAGTCACTTTTGTTAACAGCGATCGAGGTTCTCCAGATGAGATCGAGATTTGGGAGGCGTCCGAGTTCGTCATGGCTATTCTGTCGTTTGCGTTAAAGGCAGAAGTGAACTGTAGTTTGTTGAAGGAATTGCCATGGTCAATAAGTTAGTCACTTGTGGCTGCCAAGCGTTCATAGCCACGTTGCTTTTTCCTGCATCGAATTCGTCGGACGCGTTGTCGATGCTTTGTTTTACTTAAGGGGTGTTTATGTATATCGACGGGTGAAGTGGATCTGGATTGCGCTCGCGCGTCATTTGTTTTATTGTTGTGTCCACTCACAGGGTGATCCCTTGATCTGAGAGGACAGCTTAAAACGCGGGCAGGTCGGTTCTGCAACACCTGAAACAGTTGCTTGCTCCAAACAATTTCTTTATTTCATTGTGTCGTGAACTCGGACTAGGCAAGGCAAGGATGACCTTTCCCAATACAGGACAAGGCCAGGGGAGGGGAAGAAGAAGTTCAAGGCAAAGGTTCAAGGTGTTTCCAAGGATGTATTCAAGTTACTAGGTAAAGAACTAACTGTGAAAGAGGAGTGTGTTTAAATAGCTAACAGGGGAATGAAGGAAGCTACAGACCTTCTGTTCCTAACTTTTCAGCGGAATTACTTGGGTGTTCCAAAAATTGTCGTTTTCAATTGGTATTTGGGCCTGCCTGAGCAGGCAATGGCTCGAAGCTATCATCCGTTGGATTATGGCTGAACGTCTCCAAGTCAGAATCCGTGCTAGAACGCGACGATTACCGCCTTTTCCGATTTTTAGTTGAATACGGATAAGACTTTGGTCCCTGTATCATATCACGTGTGGTATGTGGTCTTGGAAGGCGGAAGAGATAAATGCATTGCAGACGACTTTAATTGAACGAGGTATTGTAAGCAGACGAGTATCCTTGTTGATACGAGCTGCTGAGGTTAAGCATTCTTGTTGCACAGATTTGTTCTTACGAACAACATCTCTCTTTTTGTTCTTTAGTCAGAACGCTTAAGGGGCACTAATATTAAGGAGGCTATCTTTCAGTTTCCCTAAATCTTTTTATCATTAGTAATAGAACCAATAATATCAGAATAAAAATCCTTCACACTATTTAAATGTACCTTTTTTACATCTCTCATTACATAACATTACACGATCACAAAAAAGAGACAATTGTGAGAGTAAAGGGGAAAAGATGCAAAGCGGAGGGTGAGAGTGAAAAATCACACTTCACACCTGATCCCATCACTGTACTTATCCCATCAAAAATGTTGTTTTCCCTACCCGAAGAGCTTCCTTTTTTATTTTTTTTCAATCGCTCTTTACATCGACAATTTGTTTTTGTTGGAACCTCTCGATGAGAGCTCATCACCACTCATAACAGCAATTTTTTTTCGTGAATTCAGTAATTTTTTTCACAACCTCAGCAATATTTTTTTTGTACAGCACTAACCCCTGTCGTCTTCCCCCACCATCTTCACTCACTGCGTGTACGACGTTGAAAAGTTATAGCAACCGAGCTTTCATAGCGACCGTTGTTTCTCTTGTTTCATACTGGAGTATTCTTCATCGCATTAGTGATACTTTGCTTGTAGAAATATTTATTTCAAGTTCTTCACTTTACCACCGCATTATCACTGTCCATCAACAATCTGGCAAAGTTTTGGCTTCTTGAATGAAGGTCGGAGCCATGAAAGTGGTACTTTAGGGTTGGGACTTGCATGGACTTTTACCCGACGGAGCTGATCGACGGTCTGTTCAACTTTCGCCTTAGCATGCTCAAAGACCTCCACCAAGTGGACAAGAGGGAAGGCGTTCATGGCGTCAGGGGCAATATAGGCGGCTGCAAACTTGTTCATGATATAGGTAGCCTCGGCATGGATCCGCATTGTATAAAACTCTACCCGCGGCTCTAAAAAATAACGGATATAGAGAAGGATAACATAAATGGCATGGGAAAGCTCAGCGCAGGGTATCAAAACATTCAACAAGAACAGTGCATGACATACCGCGAACGAGCAGGCCAACGACGCACACATCGTCTTCGGGCAGCAACTTCAGAATCGAATCCAACGCCACTTTCATTTCTTGACCGAGCTTAGTTAGATCGTCCCATATCTGACAAAGCCCCGCGTTCTTGGCGATCTTGCCCTCCAATAACACAACGGAAAGTTGCTGCTTTCCAATCTGTGTCGTGGTTGCATAGTCAGGAATTAACAAGTTGGACTCTGAACCCCTGGTCTCGACTTGCGTCGGAGTCCTACGAAAAAACATGATTAGTTGTATACAAAATAGTAACCAAACAACCGGACTTCGAGCAGTATGAGCAAAACTTACCAATCGCTCTTAGTATGTCGCAGCTTGCCAAAATATGTATCCAAGAAAGGTCCCAGCTGAGACTTCAAGTATGTATCCTCATTGCGCGTTTGAGTGTTCTAGAGCTGTGCAGTGTCCGCCATCTTCGTCATGATAGACTTGAGAGTGCGATTCAGGGGCGGCGACTCATCCAGCAGCTTTGCGAATGTCTCAGACTTATTTTGCGCCAGTCGATGTGCCCACTGATGAGCCTCTGCGACGTCTTCATTTGAGAGTGGCAGCACGAAGTCTCTAACGGCATCGCAGAGAGAATCCCAGATCAGATCCTCGACCTCTCCTTGCAAGCCACCAGTTTGGTATTCTGCTTCAACTAGGAAAACGAAGTTGACCGCCCTTTGCAATGTGTTTTTTAAACTGGTGTTAGAAAGAGTCCCGTTCACTTGCATTCGCTGTTACATTTGAGATGGCAGAATCACCATTATCCTCAACTTACAACTTCTCAAATGGTTCCGTTAGACCACCGTTATTTTCGACGATCCTATTCCTACATGCCATTAGGTCCCCACCGATATCAATCTCGTTATGCACCCAATTGCTATCGACGTCTGAATCCAATCTTCCAGAACCATCCAAGAAGTTCCAAGAATAAAGTCTGGAAGTTGACTGATTGAGATCCTCTTGATCCACAAAGTTCATATCTGCAGGGTCGGTGGACGGGAGATCTGATCCAAGTAAATGCTGAGGAGAATAGATTGGTGGTGTTGTACCTGGGCAGTAACCGTCGTCGTCAACAGTGGAGGAGGGCCTGTGCTGAGGGGGCACTAAACAGTTCAAGTCCTTGACACATTAGCACTAATTTGGGAACAAGGAGTCTTATCATGAAGCTAGGTCCACCTACAATCCTCCAACGTCAGGTTGCGACTGGATGGAACTATTAAAAGAAATGAGATGACAGTGATGAACAAAGCAGTTCCATTTGCTCAACAAACAAAACCTTGACAGTTAATTGATAAGTCTTCTTACTTTTCTCCACTCCCTCTCTTTTTTTTTCCGTTGAGTTAGATTCATCCTCCAATACTTGAGACCTTTGAATCAGATCTTCAATGGTCTCTTCGCCTCCACCATCGTCTTCGTCCTCGTCTTCGTCCTCGTCTTCATCATTGATGTCCGCGACTGTCTTGTCTACACTGGAAGACCCCATGCTCTTGGTAGCCATAAATCCACCCACAGCCGTTTCATCTATTTCCGGACCTCCTTCGACACCACCATACTCGTCCCTAGCCATGGTGATTCCACTCCTTTTCTTGTTTGAAGCCTGCAGCGTTCGACGAGCAGTTCGCTTTCCGGTTGACTTCACTGACAGGGTCCGTGTAGATGAGCTCGACGCGGCATCATTCTCTGCAAACGGATCAACCGAGTTATTCTAGTATCACCAGTAATATATAGAGAACGAAATTCAAATGGTTAACATAGTGTATAAGATATGCTAACAAAGAGCATGTTCCTCGTCAATCTTAAAACTCTTTAAAGATCTTACCAAAACATTGATGAGACTAGTCTGTAGTTCATTCTGAACGACACGGTGCTCGAAACCTTTCAGTGCATGTCGGTTTAGTAGCTCCTCGGCATGGTTTACGGCAGTAACGACGTTTTGTTCCACGGAATAAAACACCCTTAGCGCTTTAGCGAACGCCCGCACATCTCTGCTAATAGCTTTGATGTCAACAAGTCCTTCAAGTCCTTCCAGAAAGACATCCTTCTTCTGACCCGAGAGGAGAAACCCCGATAGATCCCATTCCGCAACCGCCGTGTCAAGAAAATAACTTCTTGTATCCACGGTTGATGGGATGTGTTTGAAGTATCCATGATAATTGGGACGACTCATGACACTATTGCACAAATGAGCACTGGAAAAGAATGAGCACATCAGTGAAGATGGTTTGCAAATAGAATCAATAATTTATACAACAATAATATATCTGAAGGTGAATAAAGGTCAAGCAATGCTGCCACTTCATGGGCCGACAGAAGCACATGAAGGTGGGAGAATTTTAGTTTCCACCAAAGAACGATACTGTACCTTGATGCATCCGCCTAATGGGCCGACAATGCATCTGGTGGTCATCCCTTCCCGCCTAATGGGCCGACGGAAGAGTGCGAAGATAGGAGATTGTAGTCTCCACGACACCCCCACTAAGACCCACCAAAAGAACGATACTGTACCTTGATGCATCCGCCTAATGGGCCAACAATGCATCTGGTGGTCATCCCTTCCCGCCTAATGGGCCGACGGAAGAGTGCGAGGATAGGAGATTGTAGTCTCCACGACACCCTCACTAAGCCCCACTAAAAGAACGATCTGTAACCTTCATGTATCCCCTGAAAGGGCTGATATTGTATCTGGCAGACTCAACAAATTGGCGGCAGGAGGTGAATGTTAAACGCTACGATTACCTGCCTCAAGTAGGATAATGAGACTGCGCGAGAATTAAGGTTTTTGTGTTTGAAGGGAAAGAGTAGTGGAAAAGAGAGAAAGAAGGAGAAATGGAGGTAGGAGCAATGGGTACAAAGAACGGCATGGATGCGAAGATGGTAAGGGCGTGAGAGTGATGGTGATGGCGGGAGTGGTGGCAAGGTAGCAGTACATTTCAGACGTAAATATGTCACCAAAGTGCCATAGTTGCACATGTATTGACTTATAAACACAAATTGGTCTGTCTAGCTCTGAGGAAAAAAAAAATTATGCCACTGGTCTCTTGCGCCGACCTGGCTTTGTCTCCTCTTCCAGTGCCATCCATTCTTCTGGTTGTTCCGCCTCCTTGACACCTAATCGTCCCATCAAAGACTCGACAGACTGACCGCAGTCTTCCATTTCCCAAATGTAATTTCCATCCTTGTCGTACGGCTGATAACAGTGAGGTCGCTGCTGGTGAAGAAGGTGTCCCTGAATGATATTGAACATATTGTGACCTGCCATCACGTTTCGATGGATCTTGGCTCCGCATGTTGGCGTTGGGCAATAGAGCTGACGGATGTCGACTTGGCCAACAAACTCGTGACAGACCGGACATTTCTTTGAAGTGTAATGTTCGTTCACACCAACTACAATAGGGGGTTTCAGTTATTTACGAAATCCGCCTTCAAATCCGCCCGTTCAGATATCCCATCCCGACGTATTCTTTCGCGGATTTGGGAAGTAGCTTGTTACAATCATCACCCCCGCTAAAAAGATAAATCGCACTCCTTCCATCCTTGTTATATTCCCTTCTATTTTATCCACATGGATAAGAACTGGCGTGCAGAATCTCTCTCGCCATCCCACGAGTCCACCCAAATGGCCCAAGTGGAGGAGACTACATCGTGCATTGTCCCCACAGCCATCCTTCCCAAGCAGAAAGCAGTACCAAAAGTGATACCAAAAGCGACTGGTTCGGCAACAAAGGAACGCTTTACAAACGACGACCTCGATATCATCATAACTTGGCTGGAACACCCGCCCAACTTCAAAAAGATTTTCGGATCCTCAGGGCAGACAACTGTGGGCCAGCCTTTAAGGACAGCAAACCAGGGTTATGTGGAGTTGGAGAGTGTAGGAAACGTGGTTTTGAAAAAGAAGTTAGGTCGACGTTGCTGTGAACGAACTGTGATGTAGCGGGATTCGGAAACAAAGGAATATAAAAGGATAGCATCTTCTAGCTCCTCGGCATCATCATCACTGTCCATTAGAAAAGCAATCCAGTTTTTCGCGTCGGAAAGAAACTGCTTTCGGTCAGATGTGTAGGGCATGTTGTTACAAGGATGGGGTTTAATATTATTAATAAAGCGTTATAGCAAGGAATACACAGAGGATGGAATGTTTACTTGAGCACTTAAAGGGAGCCACAATGCGGATTTGGATGCGGATTTGAAATGCACCACTGGGAGGGCTGATGTATTTGGTCGGCGGATTCGACAACCAAATACGCTCCGATTCGGGCTCGTAAAAAATTCAAATACGTTAAAAAATGTCAATAACTGAAACCCCCCTATTGTCTTCTGGGGGCATGACAATGAACGTGACCTTTTTAAAGGGAACAGTCCAGTCCGTATGAAGCTGCTACAGCTGGACTGTGTCACGGACCTGTGCATACAACTTGAGGCGACAGACAAGGAGACTGTTATCGATATCCTTCGCAAGAGCCCAAGTCTCACGGCGCTTAACCTCCAGTGTCATCCTGATGACATTGCTCGCATTGAAGACACAGTGGCATCGACAAGGGAATCGATGCTTTTTCAAGGACAGAAATGCGCACTCCAAAGACTTCGCTTATCAACAGTTCCAATTATTATTCCTACAATCTTTCATGGCACCTATATCACCATTTGCTTTAGTTTTCACAGCGACTCGACCTCGTACGACACATCTGCTGAAGCCTCACTTACGTATAAAAGCATAAAAAGCATGCCGCACTCCGTTTTTAACCTGATCCGCCATTATCGATCGTACCTGAGAAAAGTCGACATCTGAGAGAACACAGGGGATAATATCGCCATCATCTTCGACAGTATCATAGGAGAGGCTGGATCACATATAATGTCCCTGAGATTGGATCCGTATGATCTGACGGATATTGGCATGGATTGCGTCGAGCGGGTGCTGGAGCGGTCGAAGGACCTACAGGAGCTTAAAGTCGATATCAGCGCTCTGCAGGAACTCAACCAACAGAATAAACTGGCGCGGCTGCTTAGAGGACAAAGCAAGAGGTTGACTGCCCTAAGTCTAGAGGGTGACTCGGCCCATGAATGGATACCCAAAGCTGCAGAGCTTTGTCCGGCAAGGTGCGATTTGCCGATCCTGAGAGGATTTTGTCTGTCGTGTCCCAAGCCGTTCAAGGTTCCTCATCCGTTTGTCCAATGGATCGTTAGCATGGTTTCACCTTGGTCAAGGGTCAGTGCTCTAATGCCCTATGCTCAATGGTTTGCTACTCAACCAAGCCCGATGACTCTAGATAACGTCGAGGAGCTATTTCAGGATACATATTTCCCCCCATTGCTGGAGATCGCGGAGATGTGGATGCCTCTGATGGATGTCTACTTGAAGGGGCTAGAATTTGAGCCGGAGGATTGGAAGAGAATCATAGCAGCTCTCGATCTCTCAACCTTAGAGACCCTTAATCTCAGCAACAGCAACTTTTCCCAAGAGCAGCTCACGACTCTGATTGAGCTGATACCTCAGGGTACAAATCCTGTGAGAAGGTTGAAGCTGCATCTTTATCACACAGACCTAGTCATTTGTCCAAGTACGATCACGCTGCTTAGAAAACTTGCAGAGAAAGCACCCCATATCGAAATCGATATTTACAACCCTTGCGACTCTTGACTTTGTGAATAAAAACATGCTCTGCGGACATCACAGCTTCTTTTTATATTTTATGGAGGCGAGTGTGTACACGAGTTTTCATACTGCGAGCTTGCATGCCACCGGTCCCCGATCCGTGACACATAGTCTCCGTAGAAATATGGTCACTAATTCGCTTCTCGTGTTTCAAAGGTCGAGCCCTTCCCCCTCTCTTCCCCTTTTTCTGAATCTACTACCGCTCGGTGTCAGTCCTATAGTTGAAAGAGTCATGATCCTACACTAATTTGGTCCAATCACATTTCTGTATTTATTTATTCAAAGACATGGTGTTTTTGTTGTACAGGCAGGAAAGGAACAGGGTCAGTTGGACAGATATTGCTACATGATGTATGTACGTTTATGCGCACGGTCCATGCAGTGAGTGCACGGACGATCGTGACGCTGATGATGATGATGATAGTGATGATGCTGAGTGCTAGTGATGATGAGGATGAATAAAAATAACGATGGACTAGTATAGTCATGACAACATGTTTAGTAAAAAAGAGGTCATCCGTTTCTTTTTTTTTTTGTCTCCTTTTAGAGTCATCTCAAAGCTGCTGGACTCTTTTGCAGAAAACCATAAACACGCCAATATGCGTCATGATACCATAGACTAGAATCACCTCTCAAGAGAATGTTCATCTCTCATATAGAATGTAATATGCAAAAGAATGAGGTATGTGTGTTTATTTGTTTTGAAATGAAAGAATGCAAGTGGTGGGCAATGCAAAAGGAAGGATTTCCTTAGATGGCGATCAGTCCGCCAACTGGCGCAATGCCCTCGAATCCAGAGGGGCATCCAAACTCGTATCGCCGTTCCCAGAACGACAATGCGGCTGTGAAGTGGAAGTACACACCACCGAGCACACAAAGGTGCCAGAGCTGATGGGATGATCCGAGGTGATCGAAGCGTCCTGGGAACAGTTTCTCGGGGTATTGGTTCGCATAGAGGAAGACACCCAAGAGATACGATCCCATCGATTTGAGCAGAGGGAAGATCCATTCCAGAGTTGGACCAGCACCCTGGATCAGCATCAGATGGAACACTGGGAGCAATGCGGAGGCAGCCATAGAGATGAAAAAGGTGATACGAAGCCAGCGTGTCTCTATTGAATTGAAGGTGATAGATAAAGCTGTTAGTTTTCACGAGCCTAATTTTGAGTGTAGCCATAGACGGATAAATGTTTTTTCGCAGTCGGAGTAGTCTGTTTCCGGTTTCTGCGGGGTCTCTGAATCCGTGGCGGAAGGTTCCAGGAGAGCCCAAAGAATGAAAGAAAAAAAAATTGTTACCTTTTTGATCAAACCAAGACAGCCAAGGGATGACAACTCCAGCAACGCCAAACAGGGCTGTGGCAGAGATATACGAGTTGCGGAAGACGGATTCACAGTAAAAGCCATAGTATTCTGTGACGACGACGCTTGCTGCAATCAAGACCGAGATGCCGACATAGTCCAGACAGGCCATGCACTTCATTGTTCCCTCATGTGCGATCTGGGCAAAGGTGTGCCAGAGCGACGACATCAACAGACACTTGTACACTGCCAAGAAGAAGACCAAGAAGACTAGCTTGTCGTATCCATCTGCAGGCATGTAGGGCAGGTTCCGGACCGGGGTCGAGGTAGGGGTGGAGAAGTATGGGTTCGATCCTGAGAAGAAGTAGATGCCGACAGCCAAGAAGTAAAAGAATCCGAGCAGATGGGTCCAGATGTTGCCGGATTCGTTGTGGACGTAAAAGATGGACTTGAAGCACTGTGTCTTTGAGGAGAGGAAACGGTATCCAGAAAGGATGTATTTGTTCTCCTGCCACTGTTCCGGAAGCTCCTCGAACCGCAACAGCCGCTTGGCGCCCTCGAGAGCGGCCCTGCGATGAGCACCGATGGTGTCGATGGTGTAGTCGATGATGGCCCGACTGTCGACTTTTTCAAAGATGCCGATGGCGTCGTCCATGCGCTCAAAGGAGGTCTGCTCGAGCTCGACGTACTTTTCCTCGAGGATCATGACGGCGGTGCTGAGCTTGTCCTTGAGGGTTGATTTGGCCTGGAGGGCATGCTGGTAGGTGTCCTCCATGATCCTGAGGGTAGTGCGGACCTTGTCGTCGATGGAGGGCATTTCGAGGGTGGCATAGGTCTCCTCGAGCTGGCGCAGGGTGGCGTCGACTTTTTCGAGCGAGGGGGCCTCGATGGAGCGCAGCTTGTTTTCGATTTTGACGAGGAGGGTGTCGAGCTTGTCGAGGATGGCGGCGTCGATGCCCTCGAGGTCGACGGGGAGCATGGCGGCGGCCTTTCCGGCCACGGCCTGGACAGCCTGGACGCCCTTGCGGATGGAGTTTGAGCGGGTTCTCTTTTTGAGATCGGACATTGGAGAGTGGGCTGTGTGGGGAGGAGTGGGGAGTGAAGGAAAAGGATGAGAAGAAAAGAAAAGAAAAGGCGGGGGAGTGATGAGGAGAGGATCGGTGAGGAAGGTGTGATCTGTATGGGAGAGGAGGAAGAGGTATATACAGCGGGTGCAGAATATGAATGGGTGGGTGTGTGTGTGGGATCAGGACAGTCTGATGGGAGGAATCGGAGGAAGAGAAGAGAGGGAAGGAGAAGAGAGGGGAGAGAGGGAAGGGAGAGAAGGAAGGGAGAGAGGAGAAGAGGAGAGGAGAAGAGAAGGGAAGAAAAGAGGGCGAGAAAGGAAAGACGAGAAGGAAGAGAGAAGAGAAAGAAAAAAAAGAAAAAAGAAAAAGGCTCTGTCTGTTTGTGGTATTTGTGGCCGGATGATCCTCCCTTCCGCCAATCCCCTCTCGCCCTCAGGTCCCACAGCGCAGTCTGCCTCTGCCGGTGGATGGATGCACCTCCCTCCGCCCGCTAAGCTCGCCTACCCGCTCACTCTCACTCTCACTCTCTCGCTCTTACTCTCTTACTCTCTCTTACTCTCTTACTCTCTTACTCTCACTCTCTTACTCTCTTTCTCTCTTTCTCTCCTCCTCCTGCCGCCTTTGCCTGCTCAGCCAGGGAGGGGCTCATTTGCTTCCTGGCCGTTGTCCCTTCGACTGCTCTCACCAGGAAGCAAGGCCCCGGCTGTGCTCTGTATTCCTCTCTCCAGACAGATATATCCATCTATCCATCCATCATGACTGCTATTATTAGGACACAAGGAAAGCAGACTACGGCCAGCTAGCCATGAAGGGTGAGCACTCTCGCAGTCGATCCACACCGCCCACACCGCCCACACGCCCTGCGGCTGCACCCGCGCATTGGTCCGCTTCCTAGTCTGCCAATAAAATCCCTCGCACCCTGCCACGACCCACGCACACACCACCATCCCCCCCCTCCACTTCTTTCTTTCCCCTGGGTTACGGTGTTATGCGTTTGTCCTGGTTGTTTGGGTTGTTGGATCGCTTAGTCGCTTGATTGCTTGATTGCTTGATTGTTGGGGAAAGAAGAACCCGAGAGACAGCGACAGAAACAGAGACAGAGACAGAGACAGAGACAGAGACAGAGACAGAAACAGAGAGGAGAGACAGACAGACAGACAGCAGTTGCCGGCGTGGGGATAGCGTCGGGCGAATCGGACGCTATGACGATGCCCATCACATGACCAGTTCCTCCTCTCCCCTCCCCCACAGCATCCAGGACCGAGAAGCAGCCAACCAATCATTGTGTCATAGTTGGAAGGGCGCTTTTCTTTTCTTTTCTCTGCTTCTTCCCCTTTGCCTTTGTCCGACTCCGCTCTGCGATGTCTGTAATGGAATGTGTCTTCGCACAGTCAGCCACCGTATAAAAGAGAGCGCGCCTTCCCCCCGCCTTCCCTTTTTCTTTTTTCATTCTATTTCTTTTGTATATTATAATCTCCCTCCATAACGACCCTCCTCCCTCCACTCTCTCTCTCTCTCTCCATACACACACACTCTCTCTCTCTTTTATCTGTATATATATCCTGCACATCACACTTTATCTCCTGCATAAATAATATCGCATTGCATTGCATCCCATCCCATTCCACTCCACTCCACTCCATTTCTTACTCTCAGTAACATAGCATCATGGCCGTAACCGAGCACTTCAGCCCCCTGTCTGCAGACATCCTCGCCCTGCATGAGCGGCACCAGCTCTACGCGTCAAGGAAAAAGGGCGCCGCCCTCAGAGGCACCCTCGACACTTCCATGGCCAAGCTCAGCACGCCCACCGCACCAAAACCCTCCTCCGCCTCATCCCCCTCATCTCCATCAAAAACACCCCTCGTCTTCAAAAAACCAACAAACCACCAGTTCTCCTGGGCCGAACTCTCAAAAATGGTCGCCGAGAAGGATCTGGGTCCCATGGGCCGATCGGAAGCTGTCCAGGAGGCCTACCAGAAGGCCATCAAGCGTCGCACCAAGAAGTACGGCTCTCCCGATGAATATATCCGCCAGCGAATCCTCCACTGGCCCCCTGCGGAGAAGGACGATGCCTCCTCGGACGGTAACGAATCCTCAACCTCGTCCGCATCCCTGTCCCCACCCTCATCCCCCACTGGACCTGTAGATCCACTCGAGATTGCCCTGAAGAAGAACGAATTCCCATACTCTGTCAAGCCTGGTATCGAGCATTGGTTGATCTGGTCGCGCCAGCCATTGACGGACGAGGCCTGGATCCGGGCCTTCCTCCAGGAACGTCTGCCCGGTCGGGACTTCTTGTTCTTCACCAACCCACCCGAGCTGCGGAGCGTGCCCTCGATCTCCCACGTACAAGTCTTCACCAAGGGTGAGGGCGCCGTCTTGGACGAGGAAGATATCGAGAACAAGAAGGATGAGAAGGACGCTGCCGCCGCCGCCGCATCTGAGGAATCAACATAGATACAGACAAGCCTTGCGCGATCCCTAGACAACACTTTTACATCTTCATCTTCATCTTCACTTCTCATTTGGCTGATCGCCATCCTTTTTACATAGTAGCATAGTAACATAGCAACAGAACATGACTCCTCTCCTCTCACATTAAACGTGTTGCATGAGACATACCTACCTGCATTTTATCTAGAAGAGTCCGTTGATCTGTATTATCCCATCTATCGTACGAATAAAGCAGCCTCTGGCACTCCCCTCCTGCCCAATTGCTCGCAGCCGCCTATACGCATTCCCATGCCACTCGATCTCATTTCTGCCCAGCTTGAAAGGGGCGATATTATGATGCTAAAAAAACCCCCCCGCAGTGTACATTCTCACCATCTTACCATCACCCCAGCCCTTTCTCTTTTTTTCTTTCTTTCTCTCGTCTTCCCCATTCTCTCCCCCATCGACACCGTTCCCCGTTTCACTTTTCGGAGATTCGCTCGGCACACTCAGCTTGGCAGTGAGTAAAAAAGAACGCAAAAGAGAGTTACTAGCTGCGTCATAGCGCCTATTATCTCCCACCAATCAGCGCCCTGGTTGCAGATCGGGTTAAAAGTCCGGTTTATCTTTTCTTTACTGATTCTGCAATACAAACATTTTTTTCCCATCTGCTGGCTATTGTGGGGATTCTCGTCGTCGCCGTTCTTTTTTGATTCCGTGAACTCGCAACCCACACTCACGACACCACCCATTGCTGTGCCTGTGCGCACTTCCACTGCACGCACTCCCTCAACTGCATCCTTTTTTTTTCTGTCTTCTTTTTTCTGACCCCAGTTGTCTTTTTTTTTTTTTTTCGTTTGCTTCGGAGTTGAGTCCATCTAATCTGCCGCGGGGAAGGGGCTTTTGAGCTCCGATGTGCCGTCCATTTTGTGTTCTGCTGACAAACGCGACATCGTCCACACCCACAACAAATCCCACCAGCCATCCAACACACTCTCCGCCCACACAGCAGCCGCACGTGGGGTCTCAGATATTCTCCGTCGCAGACCACAACCGCTACCCCACACTCTCCACCGCTCCATCCCCGACTGCAGCGGACCTAGGAATGCCCGAGGGAGTCGGAGCGTCGATCAAAATTCCATTCGCCGCCCGTATCTCGACAACAGCACCACCAACAACAGCGACAGCAACTACAACAACAACAATAGCGACGACCGTGAGACCCATGATGTCTCCGATTCCTCGTTATCGAGCCCAGATCTACGCGCACAACAACAGCCTATCCAGACATCCCCCTCCCTCCCCAGGTCTAGGTCCAGGTCCAGACAAGAACCGTAACAGATATGTCTCTCCCACAGCCCTTCTCTGGGTCATCTCCCTCCTCCTCCTCGGGACCGTCATCTCCGCCAAAGACCCTCCCCTGAATCCCAATAATACGCCCGCACAGCTCTCTCCTGCTGACATCGTCCCATTCGATCCACTCGTCCCCCTCTCAGAGCAGCTCACGATCCCTGTTGCCGCAGGTGTCCCACCTCTCTCAGCCACGGTTCCTGAACTGCAGAGACAAAAAGAACATGTATACATCCGGCGACTCGAGATCGAACGTGTGCAGCGTCGGGGATCCTTCTATGTCGAGCTCACACCTACGGATATCCAGATGATGAAACCCGGAATGGCTCCTCAGAACCTGATAAGGTATTCAAAGGAGCCGCTGCCGTGGGAGGGGATGCCTGAGAACGAGGAGGGGGGCGGGTTGTCGCAGGAGGAGGAGGATTATACAGCACTCGAATATCCGTATTCACCCTGGGGAGACGAGTTTCAGTACAGGGCTAGGACGAATAAGGACAAAGGTGGTGAGGAAAAGAAAAGGGTGAACGAGGATGGCGTGCAAGTCATTGCTGCGGGACGTCCTTCAAAAAAGAAGGGTCAGCACCATCGAAACGATCCCCTGCGGAAGCCAAACAAGCAGCGAGGGTATACAAAGCAAGAGGAAGAGGAGTCCTGGGTGGCACAGATGGATATGGACGATGGTGCTACTGATGTTGTGGACAGGGACCTCATTCGAATCAAGATCACTCCTGCGGATCCAGCTCCCTTCAAGGAGAGCTCAAAAAACCGCGTAAGCAGAGCGTCTTCTTCGTTATCGCAAACAGGCAGGACTTTGAAAGCGGAAGAGGTAGGGGAGTTTGGCGTACAGGCGACGGATTTGGATCCGAATGTGGGTGAGAATATTAGTGAGGTGGTGGATCCGGCTGTTTGGGATGCTGAGGGGGGACCGCAGAGAGGTCCGGTGGGCACACAGGAATATATGGAGAATACAGACGATGGAGGCCCATCGAGTAGTCTTCCAGATACCACCGAAAGAATGAAAGTAAATGCGGAGAATTGGAAGGAGGATATGTGGTCGAGGCCGGATGAGATTGATCTGTTAGGCCATGAAGCAGAGGTGGATTGGCTGGACGAACAGGATAGGGTCCAGCAGTGGGCTAGGAAGGAGAGGAAGAAGATGGAGTATCGTCGTCCTCAGCATGGTGCAGAGGACGACACAGGGAGCAGATCTAAGGATGAAGCTGACGAGAATGCATATAGCGGTGAGGGAGGTGTTGGTAGAGGTAAGGAGATGGGTACGAACGTCTTTGGCCAAACCAAAGACCATCACCGCATGCAGTCAGAGTCGCCCGAGGAGATCTTTCACGATCTCGAGTGGGAGATGAAACATGGTATGGACAATGAGCATTTTCACTACGGTCAACGCGCGATACATGTCTATCGCTAACCATTTTTTTTTTTCATACTAACTCTAGGCGGACTAAACCCGAAGCATTTCCACCCAGGATTCCAGATGCAACGCATCCATCCCATGGCCTCAAACCAGGACATGGACCAAGACCGCGACGAAGACGGCATCATCTTCCCAAATGTCCACTCCAACGAATCCTACAGCAAGATCGTCCAACCCATCAAGCCCGGAAACCCAGATTCACCACTCGGCTACCTGGCTTACAACCGGCAAGGTGATCGCATCATGGACTTTAGCATGGTCGGCTGGAACGAAGGAAACACGGACCTACCAGATACAACAGCCGATGTTCCCGCCATCGAGCAACTCTGGCCACGACCCGGAGCTGATAGCGATACTGATCAGGGAGACGATACGAAAAGGATCCAGAGTGCACTCGACCGCGTCTCCGTCCTTGCGGAAGGTCGGCTTGCAGCACACGATGTGGTACCGAGAGGTGCGCTCGTGCTTCAAAAGGGAGTGTACAGGATCTCGAAACCGCTCAAAATCCATCATGGCGGGATCTTGTTCCGTGGAAACCCTGCAGGTGGCACCAGGATCGTCTGTCAGTGGAAACCCACCGGACCGCGCTACGCGATCGAAGTCGAGTAAGCCTCCAGGTGTATCTCTCCTTCAAAAGATTGAAAACTGAAGCAGTGGAAACTCTGTATTAATATGTTCGTCTTTTGATAACGTATGGATCATCCTAGGGGGAAAGCGGATGATATGTTACCTGGTACCAAGATCCCCATCGTCTCAGACTACACGCCGGTCGGCTCGTTTCATCTCAAACTCGATCCGACATACTTTCAAGACACTTCTTTAAAAGTAGGCGACCAGATCATCGTGAGCCGGGTCGGTAACGACCGCTGGATCAAAGACATCGGCATGGACGACTTCAAGTCCCGCAAGAAGGGCGTCAAACCCTGGAAGAAGATGCACGCACGGATGTACCGCACCATCCGTTCGCTCAACGCCCAAACCGGGATCATCCAACTCGACGCACCCTTGCCGATCTCGATCTGGCGACAATACGGCGGTGGGTTCATCACACAGTACCGTGACCACAAGATCCGTGCCCTAGGGATCCAATATCTCGACATAGTCTTTCCCAAAAACATTTGGCGCCGGACTCAGGATATGCTCGACCGCGAGGGGCGGGGGAGTAAAGACTACCGGTTCTCGTACGAGATCTTTGCGAATTACGCCCTCCGCCTCGATCGAGCCTGTCACGTCTACGTCTCCCATCTCACCTCGGCCTTCTTCCACAACTTTGTCTCTGTTGGTACGGACGCCCACCACATCACGTTCGAATCTATCGTCCACTCCTACCCAGACGAGATGCTCTCCGGTCAATCGGCCTTCCAGCTCTCCGGACAACTGATCCTCGTCAAAAACTCGCTCTCCCAGGGCTCGTTCCACTTCCTTGCGGATATCAATCACGTCATGGGCCCCAATGTCTTTCACCGATTCCAGGCCATTAACATTGGAAGACCCTACCACCCCACGCCTTCTGATTTCGCCCCCGGAGAAATCGGTCCGCATATGAAGTTCTGTACCGGGATCCTCGTCGACCAGGTCGTGACGGACGGCTCGATCCAGATCGTGAACCGGGGGGATATGGGGACGGGCCAAGGGTACTCTGGTGCAAATTCCGTGGTGTGGAACTCGCGTGCGCGGGAGGGGATCCTGACCCATCGACCGAGGGGAACTCAGAACTTTGTGATCGGGAGCGAGGATCTGGAGGCGAAGGATCGACAGGCCTGGGATGCACATGGGTGGAAGGAACATTTGGGCGCGGAAGTACTTCCGGGGAGCCTGTATCTTCGCCAGTTGGCTGATCGGTTGGACAGACTGAATAGAGGCTGGGTTGTGTAGGAGGCTCGAGGTGGGGGTGATGGTGGTAAATATGGTAGCAAAAAAAAAAAAAAAAAAAAATGCGAGAGTATTCTTCACATTTTTTTTTTATATTTTGAGCTGTAGAGGGGCAGTAAAGTGTTTTGCGTGTGCTTTTTATTGCTCACAGCACCATGTAGACAGATACCAGCCCTAGGTTTGTATAGGCATCCAAGGCAAAAGGACGCGTTGGTGGGACGTCCATTCCACAAATGGACTTAAGGGCCACTCAATGCTCATATTGGACTGGGTCACTTTTTTTTCTTCCTCCCTTTTCTGTCCTTCCCCACCACCACCTCCTCCTTCCCCCTTCTCCCCTGCTCCCTCCCTCTTCTACGAACATACGCATTCGTCGGATATGTGGGGCAACGACGCTGACAGGAAGCATCGACTCGAGGAGATCCTCCAGCGAGAGGACCACAGCGAGAGCGAGAGCGAGAACGACAATTCGAACAGCAACGGCGGCGACAAGCACCCAAAGTCCGAGAGCGACAATGACGCCCACATGGACGATGAGGACCTGGCTGCTGCCCAGGCCACCGCCGAGGGCTTCTGTGTCGAATGCAAGGACCAGGAATCGTTCTATTCGTGCGAACAGTGTGCGGAGGACTTTTGTGAGGTCTGCTATGGTATGTTCCATTCCAGAGTTTGTTTCGAACAAACCATCCATCCATCTGCAGCAAACTGCAGCTCATCAAAAAAAAGAAGCTCGCCCTTGACACTGATCTCCTCATGTTGCTCCATCACTTTTCTCGACTGAAACCCCCTCAACCCCTCCCTCCCCCTCACCCATAGCGATGCTCCACCGTACCGGAAACCGTGCTCGCCACCTCAAAAAGGAGATCTTCAAGCCCAATGGAAAACCACAGACGCTCGCCCCCGCCACCGCCACCAACGGGATTTCAGCCTCGACCTCGACCTCGAAGGGCAGTTCCTTGAGTGACGAGACCTTGAAGGATCTTCCCGAGTCCAAGGTGATCGTCTCGAGCGGATCCTCGACCTTTGGGGATTGGGTCATTGACCGATCAAAGTATATCCCCATGCGTTTGGATCTGACGGAGCGAAAGCTCTTGCGGCTGTGAGTTTTGTCGGTTGATCACGAAAGAAATGCTTGGACTATTTTTTCTATCTTGTTCTCCACTTCCCCCCCCCTTCTCTTGTGTAATTTCGCTAATGACGCCCTGTACGCTCTAACTTTATGGACTAAAATAGTCTTGAGGCTGCACTGAATGTGAGCGAGTATACGGACAAGGTCGATATTCTCTCCTACACCAGCAAATCCAAACGGATCATCCATCAGATCAAGGATCTATGCGCCATCATTTCAGGACTTGTAGGTGTGTACCAACAGGATACTGCAACGGATTAACAGAGACGAGAAAAAAAAAGGAAAACCAGCAGGAGGAAAAACCAAATTCATTCACCAGTTTGTTCGCTCCTTTTGTGCCGATTTTAGTGGCCAACGACTACCGCCGTGGACAAGAGTTATTTGCGGAAAAGTCCTTTGAGGATAACGAGGAGTTCTTCCAGATCATTTTTGAGATTGGTCGTCGCCACAAAATCATGAACCCCGAAAAGATGAGAAGCGCCTACGGAAAGCTCATGTACCTGCTGATGGACTCGACCATGGACGAAATCGAGTCGACATTGGGCTTCAGCTGTGTGATTCCGATCAAGACCGTATACTCTTTTCTGAAGAGCCGTGATGGATTGGAGATACTGAGGAACGATCTCGTTGCGGATGCCACAAAAGAAATTGTCGCCGACGGCAAATCCCGTCAACAAATCCAGCAGGAGATCCGGAGCAAGGAGCGGGCTATCGAAGCACTTAGTCGGAAATACGCCAACGAGAACCTGACGCCGGACGAGATCAAGGTCTGCCTGTACTCTATCGGTGACAATCACAGCTTCTTGAGGACGAACCGGTAAGTACACGAGTTGCGGCGTCGACTTTTTTGTGAGGCGTCTTGTATCCCCTGGCTTTTGTAGTGGCTCCATTGAACTAATTTACATCGACATCTCCACGTGTAGTGATCCTTGCGACAAGATGCTCAAATATCTGACAACATACTTCCAGCCAACAACGGTCGAGGAAGGTTTCTCGCTCGCGATTCAGTCCGGCCGTCAAGGCGCTCGATTGACCCACAACCACGAGACACAGTACTGGTACATCAACCAAACCCTCAACCTCTGGCGCGAGATCGCCCATGAGATGTTCTATCTCTGGATGCTCTCTGACGACGACATGCTGAATAACGACTACCGACTCCGCGACACTGGTCAGGGGTTGCAGCGTCTCCAGCACTGCCCTGCGGTGTCGAAGGCGATGCATACGATTCTGCACAAGGCACAGCAGAAGGCAGGATACTGGGTGGGCAGCTCTGTGATCCATCTGGGGGACAGTAACGTCCCGAATGCGTTCATGTTCATTGACAAGTACAACCAGGTGGCGAGGATATTGAACCCGATCATTCTGACACTGGAGAAGATTGACAGTATCGCCAAGGACGAGGGTATTCATGCCTATATCCGCGACAGCTTTGGAGGGGTGACGAATTTGAAGAAGACGATTGTCTGCGACTTTTTCCGCATGGCCTTTGATGGATCTGGTGCCGACAACTTTTTCTCTGCTGGTATGTTTTGAGGATGTGCTTTTTTTGCAGCGCCGAGTAGGGAGCATGGACGCAAGACCGAGTCTACATCGACGATCTGTGTACCTTTGTTTTAATTTTTTTTTGTTTCTTTCTTTCTTCTCGCGTGCTAGGATCCTGTATTGACGGAAGATTGACATCTGCCTGGAACTGGTGCTCACAGATCGAAAAGAAGCCCTTCTTCCCGATCTTTTTACTCACTGTAAGTGAAATCATTCTTTTGTTGGCAAGGACCTCGAAGGGAGGCAGGCAGCCAGTCTATTTGATGCATGAAAAAAAAAAGTCAGTTAACTAATGTTTGCTGTCTATTGCGATATTTCTTTCTTTCTTTTCATATGTATACATGTATATGTCTAGGGATTTACTGGATTCGATGGCGAGACGTGGTCGTAGACACTCATCCCCCTTACATTCAAGTACTTAAAACAGCTATTATAGAAACGCCTCGATTGCTTTGGATATTTTGCAAAGAGATAAAATAAACCAAAGGTTAGAAGAACCCGATAAGGAGCGACAATTGGTCCCCCTATTTTTGCACTGCATTTTCACCACAGCACTCATGCCCAAGGAAGCAAAAAGGGCTCTTGTGCGACATTCCCCCTCCTAAAAAGGACAGTGCGTCCAGGCACCTGCCAACTATCTCACTTGAAACATCTCGAATCTTTCTTTGCACGAGGACAACTTTGTAGACCCCCCGCAATTGCTAGCCTTCCATACCAGCCCCTCACCATCCTCCCCTAGAACCTCGATCCTCTTCGAACGGGGACCCCGCAAGTGCAACACACCAACACCAACATACACAGAAAAAAATAAACACAAAAGAAGCCCGAAGAGCAGCCCTGGTCCAAACCTGTCGCATCCATATCCCCGTCGTTTTCGGAAACCGGTTCCCGCCAAAGAAACCGCCACATGTGCCGATGGAAGAGTCCGCGGGACGAAGGATCAGAGAGCCAGACGTAGCAACATTTACTGGACGACGGAAACCAGGGAGTCAAGTAGATAGTTCTGTAACGTATGTTTAGGGTGGAAGGATATTTATCAAAGGCACCCAAGTGTGTGGTATCTAATTCTGTGCACACACCCCCACTGCCTCCAGAACCAAAGGGACCCATTGTGGTCGTGCCAGTTTCGATCTCATTGGCATGAAGTGGAACGACTGTTGTTTTCTTTCATTCCTAAGCATCCGAGAGCCCATTATACGTTACACGAGGGCGAGGGAGCAATCTGACTGCAAGTTTGGCACTCTTTCCCCCTCTTCTCACATTTTCCCACTTTCCTACCTTTCCCACTTTCCCACCTTTCCACTTTCCCACTTTCCCTTCTCCCCACATCCACCCTTCCTTAATCCACCCTTCCTTGATCCATCAGGAACTGTCTCGTATCTCTTTCATCTTTTCTCGCTCTTCTGTCTGTCTCAAGTGCGTCTCTGCTCCATCTCAATAAGCACAGCCCAGCGGTGACTCATTGGTAACGAAGACACGATTTATCTGCCAAAGCCCCACCCCTGAATGTGCCTGAACAACCACAGTCGAGTCAAGGAGTGCTAATGCTAGAATGGCCGAGATCAGGAGAACAGCCTATTCATGTGCAATGGATAATAATCCCTTCTTTCATGCTCACAGGAATCTCTGCTAGAAGTGACAGGGAAGCGAATATCCCTTCACTCGACCCGCCTTGTTCGTGTGCAGACCGTCTTCAATAAAGAATTGGGATAGAAAACGTTTCATAGGGGCGGACCATTTCCTCAGCTGGTGAAAGAAACTCGAGAAACAGATTCCTGTTGAGGTGAGGCAGTGTTTCTTGTCAGTCGATAGTAGCCTGCCTATAGGCATGTTTTAAGGTTATTTAATTCTTCATGTCTTCACAATTGGGCAGTTGGTATATATCGCTGCTAGGAAGGAGGCACGGAGAGGACAAATTATTCAGGACTACCTCTGCATCTAACCAAAGGAAACAAAGAGTCGAATAAACACTTCCGAGGTAGGGGGCGCCATCACTTGGCAGAGCAGCCACATATGATCTAGTTCATGCAGCTGCTATGTATATCAATGGTTATATTTACCATAGTTCATTCTGCTCCCACTGCGTCTGTAGTATACCAGCCCACTGCGACTTGTTGGTCCCCATTGTGTTACTGAAGTGCCTGTCAAGTACAAGTACGTATACTGGTACTCACACAAGTAGATTAATCGACTCACAAGGTCACTAATATCGTCGCCATCTGCTCTATGATAACAGGAGAACCCATGCCCCTCAGAGAAGCAACATGTTTGACAGAGTTTTTTCATCGCCGCGAAAGGCTCTCTTGCCACAAAAGGAGTTGGAACTCGCCAACTTTCACATGGAGAATGCGCGTAAAACCAAGGATCGGGAACTTGCATTAGCGTTGTGCGACGATGCGGAGACTGCGTTATCCCGGATGAAAAGAGCTGCGAAAAAGATTCTTACAACTCCCTTGTCCGTCGAGGATCAAGCCCTGCGCGATGGATTCGCTGGCGCCTGCCTCGAGCACGGCAACTTGTTGGATAGCTTAGGATATAGTGAAATGGCGCAGGCCAGCTACAAGAGAGCAGAAAAATGGGGGTAAGTGACAGAATACCTGCGCTCTGCTGGTTCGCATTAGCCCGGCTAGATCATACGTCGCATCTAATGCATCTCTCAATTTTGTTGACTGGCCCTCTGACTTCAACAGCCATGTGCGTCCTACAAAACATCCGGGTCCTGCAGTTTCATCTGTCACCGACAGCGCCCGCCGCGACATGGCACGGATCTCTAAGGATATCTTTCCCGATGACATGCGTCTGCCCACCGTCAAGATCGCGTTGCCAGAGGCAGATGAGCGACTCTGCGATACTTCCCAGCTCGCTTACTGCCTTGGTCTTCTGCAAGTGACGCCGTCGCCCGAAGAGGTCTTTGAGCCAGCAGCAGGAAATTGGGTGAAATCCATAGAGAAGAATGCAGAGGAGAAGGAGAGGCTCAGGACGCTGGCGACAGATGTGATCCGGGCATTCACTCGTGATGAGCTCAGGGATGCCAATGCCGTCGCAGAAGTCGTGTGCCTGGCCCCAGTCCTTGAAAAGGAATATTTCCACTCTCTACTCATGCTGTTTGTCGATGGCGTTGACAAGTCCAGTCTGCTGGATGTGCAGTCCCTCGAAGGACTGGCGCAGTTGGTCCAAAGTGCTCCCGAGGGCTACCTCGACTCGGATGACCTAGCCAGGATCCTGAACAGCCTCAACACCCGCTTACAGGATACTCACACTCAGTCTTCAGATCACATCGGCCGTCTCACGCTCGCAGTGTCCAAAGTCCTGGATGCCATGGCCGATACCAAGGTCTCAGGCTTAAAGCGTGTAGAGCTGCACGAGCCACTCTCTGCCTATTTGAATGGACTACAAGGCAGCAGTGACCCTTACTTGGTGTACCAGGCTGCCTACGCCTTCCAAGCACTGCAGTGTGTCCCAGACAACGAATCACCATGGCAAGCAACAATGCGGCGCACTGGAATTGTGTTGAAGGGCGTCTCGGGACTAGTTAGTGCTGTAAAAGGTCTGGACGTCAACGGCTTCATCACAGGACTCAGTCATCTTCAGGAGGGACTGGGAGAGGTGATCCAGGTAGCGAAAATCGGTTACGAAGGCGTGAGCGCACTGGTCGAGAGTGGACAAGGACTGCTGGAATCTCTCAAAGTCGGTCTCAGCTTCAACCAGAAACGTGCCTGGTACACAGCTCTGCGCGGAGCAGACACACTGCTGCGGGACGGTCAACTTGCCAAGTTCAAGACCCTGGTCTGCGAAGCGCCTTGCCGGCGTGATCTAGCATTTCAACTAGGAGTATGCCAGCGCCTGGGGGACCTTGCGGCCAATCCACTGTGGGACATAGAGTCTCGCCAAGGTGCTGTTGCGTTTCTGGGCGAGATGTACCGAAATGATGCAGAGTGGGGTCAGCAAGCTCTCGTCAAGCAATGGATCCTTGACATCCTTATGCAGTTGGCTTCGACATTTGGCTCAGCTATGCCAGGTATGTATGATGAACATGAACGGATACGTGAGAGGCTCTTGCCTTATTATGAGGTATGGAGTTCACCGCCTAGCAGGTACTAATAGCTATGCTATATTCTATTCTGGTCTATGCGATACATGGTGTAGTCGTCGAATCTTTGTTGCAAGAGCTGGAATCGAATGGCGATGAGACGAAAAGGGTTCTTTATCAGGACTGCCGAGAGGAAAATCGAAGCCTACATCCGCTGCAGGTCGCCTTGCCAACTGTCGCGTCCCCGTCATTGCTTGATCTTGTCCAGAACAAGCCCGATGTAGAAGCCGACCTGAGACGACTGAGAAAGCAACGATTGAAGGAACGAGGCAAAGTCGTGTACATCCCTCCTCAAGCCAAGGCTAACCTGCAAGCGTCCGATGACAACTTGTTCGACTTGACAAAAGAAGTTGAAGCCTTCCTGAGCAGTGACCGTAAGGTGATGCTCCTGCTAGGCGATTCGGGTGGAGGCAAGTCGACCTTTAACCGGCAGCTCGAGTGCGACTTGTGGGATGCCTACAAGAAAAAGGAAGGCAGGATTCCGCTCTTTATCAGCTTGCCTGCAATCGACAAGCCAGAACAGGATCTGATTGCTAAACATCTACGGAAGGCAGAGTTTACCGAGCCCCAGATCCGAGAGCTGAAGGACTACCGCAGATTCATCTTGATTTGCGATGGATATGACGAGAGCCAGCAGACACACAACCTGTACACGAGCAACCGACTGAATCAGGAGGGAGGATGGAGGGCTCAGATGGTCGTTAGCTGCCGCAGCGAGTACCTTGGGCTTGATTATCGGGATCGGTTCCAGCCAGCAGATGGCAATCACCAAGCAGAACCAGCGTTTCAAGAGGCGGTCATTGCACCATTCTCCATGGATCAAATTCAAGAGTACATAAGGAAATATGTGTCCGCGACCAGACTGCTCTGGCAGGTGACGGACTACTTGAAGGCCCTGAATCTGATTCCCAGCCTGCAGGACCTGGTCAAGAACCCCTTTATGTTAACGCTGTCCTTGGAGGTACTGCCGCGCATGGTGGATCCAGGACAAGACCTCTCGGCCGTGCAGGTCACGCGAGTCGCGTTGTATGACCAGTTTGTGGAGCAATGGTTGGAGCGAGGCAAGAAACGGCTCGTTGAGAAGAAGGACTTGAGCTACCAAGAGAAGAAGGTGTTTGAGAACTTGTCGGACGATGGTTTTGCACAGAACGGAGTTGCCTTTCTGAAAGCGTTAGCGGTAGCGATGTACGAGAAGCAAGCGGGCAATCCGGTGGTCGAGTACTCGCCCTTTCGCGATCAAGGGACATGGAAAGAAGATTTCTTTAGCCGAGAGAACGAGAAGCAGCAGCTCTTGCGTGAGGCATGTCCTCTGACGCGCAGTGGCAATCAGTACCGGTTTATCCATAAATCACTGTTGGAATACTGCTTGGCCCGTGCGGTATTTGAGCCGCGAGATGGAGAGAACGCGAGTCGCGCGGCCTCGCCTCAAGCCCTGCCACGTCGAGGGAGCGTCCATTCCGTCATGAGCTTCGAAGACCAGGCTACTGTAGAGGAACCCGTGGCATCCACTGCACAGGCCGTGCTCGATTCGCCCCTGGCACGAAGAAGCTTTGCGGGCGAGCCGTCGATTCTGCAATTCTTGGCAGAGCGTGTCCAACAGAAACCTCTCTTCAAGCAGCAACTGCTCGCCACGATCGAATGCTCCAAAACCGACAAAGAGGCACGCAAGGCGGCAGCCAATGCGATCACGATATTGGTCAGAGCGGGGATGCCGTTTATGGGTGCAGATCTGAAAGGCATCCGGATTCCAGGAGCGGACCTGAGTGGGGGCCAATTCGATTCTGCTCAGCTACAAGGGGCAGATTTGAGAAAAGTCAAGCTTCGCAATATTTGGCTGCGTCAGGCCAATTTGAACGACGCACAGATGTCGGGTGTGCAGTTTGGGGAATGGCCGTACCTCATAGAAGAAAGCAGTGTAAGTTCCTGCGCGTATTCGCCAGATGGGAAGTTCTGTGCGGTAGGCCTCAAGGACGGCACGATCAGCGTGTATGACACTTCGACTTGGACAAAAGCCCACACCTTGTACGGTCATACCGACTCAGTTTGGAGCGTGGTGTATTCGCCCAGTGGCCAGCAGATCGCCTCGGGAAGTCGGGACGAAATGGTGCGACTGTGGGATGCGCAAACCGGTGCACCCGGTCTGATCTTAAGCGGCCATACCAACTGGGTTATGAGCGTGGTGTATTCGCCCAGCGGCCACCAGATCGCCTCAGGCAGTAGCGACAGCACGGTGCGACTGTGGGATGCGCAAACCGGTACACCCGGTCCCATCTTAAGCGGCCATACCTCCGATGTTACGAGCGTGGTGTATTCACCCAGCGGCCAGCAGATCGCCTCGGGAAGTGACGACAGCACGGTGCGACTGTGGGATGCGCAAACCGGTGCACCCGGTCCCATCTTAAACGGCCATACCAGAGAGGTTACGAGCGTGGTGTATTCACCCAGCGGCCAGCAGATCGCCTCAGGCAGTAACGACAGCACGGTGCGACTGTGGGATGCGCAAACCGGTGCACCCGGTCCCATCTTAAACGGCCATACCAGAGAGGTTACGAGCGTGGTGTATTCGCCCAGCAGCCAGCAGATCGCCTCGGGAAGTTGGGACAACACGGTGCGACTGTGGGATGCGCAAACCGGTGCACCCGGTCCCATCTTAATCGGCCATACCTTCGCTGTTATGAGCGTGGTGTATTCGCCCAGCGGCCACCAGATCGCCTCGGGAAGTGGCGACGAAACGGTGCGACTGTGGGATGCGCAAACCGATGCACCCGGTCCCATCTTAAGCGGCCATACCAACGGTGTTACGAGCGTGGTGTATTCGCCCAGCGGCCAGCAGATCGCCTCGGGAAGTTGGGACAAGACGGTGCGACTGTGGGATGCGCAAACCGGTACACCCGGTCCAATCTTAAGCGGCCATACCGGAGAGGTTATGAGCGTGGTGTATCAGCCCAGCGGCCAGCAGATCGCCTCAGGCAGTAACGACAGCACGGTGCGACTGTGGGATGCGCAAACCGGTACACCCGGTCCCATCTTAAGCGGCCATACCTCCAATGTTACGAGCGTGGTGTATTCGCCCAGCAGCCAGCAGATCGCCTCAGGCAGTAACGACAGCACGGTGCGACTGTGGGATGCGCAAACCGGTGCACCCGGTCCCATCTTAAACGGCCATACCAGAGAGGTTACGAGCGTGGTGTATTCACCCAGCGGCCAGCAGATCGCCTCAGGCAGTAACGACAGCACGGTGCAACTGTGGGATGCGCAAACCGGTGCACCAGGCCCCATCTTAAGCGGCCATACCTCCTATGTTGACAGCGTGGTGTATTCGCCCAGCGGCCAGCAGATCGCCTCGGGAAGTTGGGACGAGACGGTGCGACTGTGGGATGCGCAAACCGGTGCACCAGGCCCCATCTTAAGCGGCCATACCTCCTATGTTGACAGCGTGGTGTATTCGCCCAGCGGCCAGCAGATCGCCTCGGGAAGTATGGACTGCACGGTGCGACTGTGGGATGCGCAAACCGGTGCACCAGGCCCCATATTAAGCGGCCATACCAGAGAGGTTACGAGCGTGGTGTATTCGCCCAGCGGCCAGCAGATTGCCTCGTGCAGTCACGACAACACAGTGCGGCTATGGGATGTGAATTCGGGTCAATGTTTGGCAGTTGTTCAAGGTTTCCATGGGCCAATCAGAAGCATCACCTGGAGTGCTACTCTAAACGGCACCTATATCGCAACCGGCTGTGAGGATAAGTCTGTTCGCATGTGGCAGGTCATAGAAGAGGATGACCGCTATCAGGTGCGCCTGCATTGGAGTTCGATGCATGACAGACTTACCGTGTCAAATACCTTTATCCAAAACGTGCAAGGCTTAAGCAGGATAAACATGCGGCTATTAGAACAACGCGGCGCTGTGGGCGAGCCCATTCCGCCTTTGGGCTTCCGCGAGGCGAGCAAAAAGCTAATGACCATGGCGTCCGTAGCGTATAAACTCAAGGCGCCGTCAAACCACAGTATGATGGATACCGCTGCCACGGTCGATTCTCCCGCTGTGCAATCAGCAAAGCCGGTCGACTCGGCGGATGTCTTTCCGCTTGCTTGAAAGCTGAAGGTAATGCAGATTGGAAGTTAGCAATGGTATCTTGACTTTTTGTCATTGCCAGTCTTTTTGCGCATGGATTGTGCTTTCTAACGACAATATACAGAGTAGTCTTTGTCCATGACAAGTTCACAAATTAAGAGTGGTAGTCAAGAGCACAAACTAAAGCACCCAATGGGTTTGAAAAACCAAAGAACAGGAGCGAAAGCGATAAACAATGAAGAGATCAAAGCTAGGGTGTGGGGTATTGTTCGCCCGTAAATGTTGACCACGGCACCTCGCTGTCTTAAGTAATACGCGCAGGAGAAACATAGGTCTTCCGATTTTAAGCAATTCCCTCGCGAAGAGTATCGTCTCAGCTTCCTTCACCGACCCTGGCCGATATCACCAGCACCACCGCTGCGACCAACGCCAGATCTACAGCCAATAACGCGCTCGCCATACTGAAGCAGAATTCAGTAAGCGTTGGATTGTGTACCCACTAAGGGAACGTGAGCTGGGTCTAGACCGTCGTGAGACAAGTTAGATTTATCCTATCGATAAAGTATTGCAATAGTAAATGAACTTAGCACGAGAGAAACCGTTCATTCGGATAACTGGTATTTGGGCCTGCCTGAGCAGGCAATGGCCCGAAGCTATCATCCGTTGGATTATGGCTGAACGCTTCAAAGTCAGAATGATGCTGATTGTTGTTAGAGTTCGTTGGCTAATTGCACAATTCTCAGTGCTGTTGATTTCCTTCTCTCCTTTGCATCCGAGTCCATTACACGTTGCACGAGGGCGAGGGAGCAATCTGACTGCAAATTTGGCACTCTTTCCCCTCTTCTCACACTTTCCCGCTTTCCCACTTTTCTATTTTCCACTTCCCCTTCTTCCCACATCCACCCTTCCTCAATCCATCAGGAACTACCTCGTATCTCTCATCTTTTCTCGCTCTTCTGTCTGTCTCAAGTACGTCTCTGCTCTATCTCAATATGCACAGCCCAGAGGCGACTTATTGGTAGTAAAGGCACAGTTTATCTGCCAAAGCCTCATCCCTGAATGTGCCTGAAACAACCACAGTCGAGTCAAGAAGTGCTAATGCTAGAATGGCCGAGATCAGGAGAACAGCCCGCTCATGTGCAATGGATAATAATCCCTTCTTTCATGCTCACAGGAATCTCTGATAGAAGTGACGAGGGAAGCGAATATCCCTTCACTCGACCCGCCTTGTTCGTGTGCAGGCCGTCTTCAACAAAGAATTGGAGTAGAGAACATTTCATAAGGACGGACCATCTCCTCGGCTGGTGAGAAACAGATTCCTGTTGAGGTGAGGCAGTGTTTCTTGTCAGTCGATAGTGGCCTGCCTATAGGCATGTTTTAAGGTTATTAATCCTTCATGTCTTCACGATTGGGCAATTGGTAGATATTGCTGCTAGGAAGGAGGCACGGAGAGGACAAATTATTCAGGACTACCTCTGCATCTAACCAAAGGAAACAAAGAGTCGAATAAACACTTCCGAGGTAGGGGGCGCTATCACTTGGCAAAGCAGCCACATATGATCTAGTTCATGCAGCTGCTATGGATATCAATACCATAGCTCATTCTGCTCCCACAAGGTCTTTAGTATACCAGCCCACTGCGACTTATTGGTCCTCATTGCGTTATTGAAGTGTCTGTCAAGTACAAGTACGTATACTGGCTACTCACACAGGTAGATTAATCAACCCCACAGAGTCACTAATATTGCCCCCATCTGCTCTATGATAACAGGAGAACCCCTCCCCCCTCAGAGAAGCAACATGTTTGACAGAGCTTTTTCGTCACCGCGAAAGGTTCTCTCGCCACAACAGGAGCTGGAACTCGTCAACATTTACGTAGAGAATGCGCGCAAAACCAAGGATCAGGAAATTGCTTTAGCGTTGTGCGACGACGCAGAGACCGCGTTATTCCGGATGAAAAGAGCTGCGAAAAAGATTCTTACAACTCCCTTGTCCGCTGAGGATCAAGCCCTGCGTGATGGATTCGCTGGCGCCTGTCTCGAGCACGCCAACTTGTTGGTGAGCTTAGGACATAGTGAAATGGCGCAGGTCAGCTACAAGAGAGCAGAAAAATGGGGGTAAGTGACAGGGTACCTGCTCTCTGCTTGTTCGCATTAGCTCGGCTATATCATACGTCGCATCTAACGCGTCTCTCAATATTGTTGACTGTCCTCTGACTTCAACAGCCATGTGCGTCCTACAAAAGATCCAAGTCCTACAGTTTCATCTGTCACCGACAAGGCCCGCCGCGACATGGCACGGATCTCTAAGGATATCTTCCCCGATGATATGCGTCAGCCCACCGTCAAGTGCACGTTACCAGACACAGATGAGCGACTCCGCGATACTTCCCAGCTCGCCTACTGCCTTGGCCTTCTGCAAGTGACGCCATCACCCGAAGAGGTTTTTGAACCAGGCGTAGGGAATTGGGTGAAATCCACAGAGAAGAATGCAGAGGAGAAGGAGAGACTCAGGACGCTGGCGACAGATGTGATCCGAGCATTCACTCGTGATGAGCTCAAGGATGCCAACGCCGTTGCAGAAGTCGTGTGCCTGGCCCCAGTTCTTGAAAAGGAATATTTCCACTCTCTACTCATGCTGTTTGTCGATGGCGTTGACAAGTCCAGTCTGCTGGATGTGCAGTCCCTCGAAGGGTTGGCGCAGTTGGTCCAAAGTGCTCCCGAGGGCTACCTCGACTCGGATGACCTAGCCAGGATCCTGAACAGCCTCAACACCCGCTTACAGGATACTCACACTCAGTCTTCAGATCACATCGGCCGTCTCACGCTCGCAGTGTCAAAGATCCTGGATGCCATGGCTGATACCAAGGTCTCAGGCTTAAAGCGTGTAGAGCTGCACGAGCCACTATCTGACTATTTGAGTGGACTGCAGGGCAGCAGCGACCCTTACTTGGTGTACCAGGCTGCCTATGCTTTCCAAGCACTGCAGTGCGTCCCAGACAACGAATCACCATGGCAAGCAACGATGCGGCGCACTGGGATTGTGTTGAAGGGTGTCTCAGGGCTTGTTAGTGCCGTAAAAGGCCTGGACGTCAACGGCTTCATCACAGGACTCGGGCATCTTCAGGAGGGACTGGGAGAGGTGATCCAGGTAGCGAAAATCGGTTACGAAGGTGTGAGCGCCCTGGTCGAGAGTGGACAAGGACTGCTGGAATCTCTCAAAGTCGGTCTCAGCTTCAACCAGAAACGTGCCTGGTATACAGCCCTGCGCGGAGCAGACACACTGCTGCGGGACGGTCAACTTGCCAAGTTCAAGACCCTGGTCTGTGAAGCGCCTTGCCGGCGTGATCTAGCCTTCCAACTAGGAGTATGCCAGCGCCTGGGGGACCTTGCGGCCAATCCACTGTGGGACATAGAATCTCGCCAAGGTGCTGTTGCGTTTCTGGGCGAGATGTACCGAAACGATGCAGAGTGGGGTCAGCAAGCTCTCGTCAAGCAATGGATCCTTGACATCCTTATGCAGTTGGCTTCGACATTTGGCTCAGCTATGCCAGGTATGTATGATGAACATGGACGGATGCGTGAGAGGCTCTCGCCTTAATATGAAATATGGAGTTCACGGCCTAGCAGGTACTGATAGCTGTACTATATTCCATTGTGGTCTATACGATACATGATGTAGGTGTCGAATCTTTGTTGCAAGAGCTGGAATCGAATGGCGATGAGACGAAAAGGATTCTTTACCAGGTCTGCCGAAAGGAAAATCGAAGCTTACATCCGCTGCAAGTCGCCTTGCCAACTGTCGCGTCCCCATCATTGCTTGACCTTGTCCAGAACAAGCCCGATGTTGAAGTCGACCTGAGACGACTGAGAAAGCAACGATTGAAGGAACGAGGCAAAGTCGTGTACATCCCTCCTCAAGCCAAGGCTAACCTGCAAGCGTCCGATGACAACTTGTTCGACTTGACAAAAGAAGTTGAAGGCTTCCTGAGCAGTGACCATAAGGTGATGCTCCTGCTAGGTGATTCGGGTGGAGGCAAGTCGACCTTTAACCGGCAGCTCGAGTGCGACTTGTGGGATGCCTATAAGAAAAAGGAAGGCAGGATTCCGCTTTTTATCAGCTTACCCGCCATCGACAAGCCAGAACAGGATCTGATCGCCAAACATCTACGGAAGGCAGAGTTTACCGAACCCCAGATCCGAGAGCTGAAGGACTACCGCAGATTCATCTTGATTTGTGATGGATATGACGAGAGCCAGCAAACACACAACCTGTACACGAGCAACCGACTGAATCAGGAGGGAGGATGGAGGGCTCAGATGGTCATTAGCTGCCGCAGCGAGTACCTTGGGCTTGATTATCGAGATCGGTTCCAGCCAGCAGATCGCAATCACCAAGCAGAGCAAGCGTTTCAAGAGGCGGTCATTGCGCCATTCTCCATGGATCAAATTCAAGAATACATCAGGAAATATGTGTCCGCGACGAGGCCGCTCTGGCAAGTGACGGATTACTTAAATACCCTTGATCGGATTCCTAGCCTGCAGGACCTGGTCAAGAACCCCTTTATGTTGACGCTGTCCTTGGAGGTACTACCGCGCATGGTGGATCCAGGACAAGACCTCTCGGCCGTGCAGGTCACGCGAGTCGCGTTGTATGACCAGTTTGTGGAGCAATGGTTGGAGCGAGGCAAGAAACGGCTTGTTGAGAAGAAGGACTTGAGCTACCAAGAGAAGAAGGTGTTTGAGAACTTGTCGGACGATGGTTTTGCACAGAACGGAGTTGCCTTTCTGAAAGCGTTAGCGGTGGCGATGTACGAGAAGCAAGCGGGCAATCCGGTGGTCGAGTACTCGCCCTTTCGCGATCAAGGGACATGGAAAGAAGATTTCTTTAGCCGAGAGAACGAGAAGCAGCAGCTCTTGCGTGAGGCATGTCCTCTGACGCGCAGTGGCAATCAGTACCGGTTTATCCATAAATCACTGTTGGAATACTGCTTGGCCCGTGCGGTATTTGAGCCGCGAGATGGAGAGAACGCGAGTCGCGCGGCCTCACCTCAAGCCCTGCCACGTCGAGGGAGCGTCCATTCAGTCATGAGCTTCGAAGACCAGGCTACTGTAGAGGAACCCGTGGCATCCACTGCACAGGCCGTGCTCGATTCGCCCCTGGCACGAAGAAGCTTTGCGGGCGAGCCGTCGATTCTGCAATTCTTGGCAGAGCGTGTCCAACAGGAACATCTCTTCAAGCAGCAGCTGCTTGCAACGATCGAATACTCCAAAATCAACAAAGAGGCACGCAAGGCGGCAGCCAATGCGATCACGATATTGGTCAGAGCCGGGATGCCGTTTATCGGTGCAGATCTGAAAGGCATCCAGATTCCAGGAGCGGACCTGAGTGGGGGCCAATTCGATTCTGCTCAGCTACAAGGGGCGGATTTGAGAAAAGTCAATCTTCGCAATATTTGGCTGCGTCAGGCCAATTTGAGCGACGCACAGATGTCGGGAGTGCAGTTTTGGGAATGGCCGTACCTCTTAGAAGAAAGCAGTGTAAGTTCCTGCACGTATTCGCCAGATGGGAAGTTCTGTGCGGTAGGCCTCGGCGACGGCACGATCAGCGTGTATGACGCTTTGACTTGGACAAAAGCCCACACCTTGCGTGGTCATACCGACTCAGTTAGGAGCGTGGTGTATTCGCCCAGCGGCCACCAGATCGCCTCAGGCAGTGAAGACAAGACGGTGCGACTGTGGAATGCGCAAACCGGTGCACCCGGCCCCATCTTAAGCGGCCATACCTCCTATGTTACGAGCGTGGTGTATTCGCCTAGTGGCCAGCAGATCGCCTCGGGAAGTCGGGACGAGACGGTGCGACTGTGGGATGCGCAAATCGGGGCATCCGGTCCCATCTTAAGCGGCCATACCTCCTATGTTTGGAGCGTGGTGTATTCGCCCAGTGGCCACCAGATCGCCTCGGGCAGTGGCGACAACACGGTTCGACTGTGGGATGCGCAAACCGGTGCACCCGGTCCCATCTTAAGCGGCCATACCTCCACTGTTATGAGCTTGGTGTATTCGCCCAGCGGTCAGCAGGTCGCCTCGGGAAGTGTGGACAGCACGGTGCGACTGTGGGATGCGCAAACCGGTGCATTAAGTTCCATCTTAAGCGGCCATACCAACTGGGTTACGATCGTGGTGTATTCACCCAATGGCCAGCAGATCGCCTCGGGAAGTTGGGACAACACGGTGCGACTATGGGATGCGCAAACCGGTGCACCCGGCCCCATCTTAAGCGGCCATACCAACTGGGTTACGATCGTGGTGTATTCGCCCAGTGGCCAGCAGATCGCCTCAGGCAGTAACGACAGCACGGTGCGACTGTGGAATGCGCAAACCGGTGCACCCGGTCCCATCTTAAGCGGCCATACCAACTGGGTTACGAGTGTGGTGTATTCGCCCAATGGCCAGCAGATCGCCTCAGGAAGTGCGGATTGCACGGTGCGACTGTGGGATGCGCAAACCAGTGCACCCAGTCCCATCTTAAGCGGCCATACCAACTGGGTTACGAGTGTGGTGTATTCGCCCAATGGCCAGCAGATCGCCTCAGGAAGTGCGGATTGCACGGTGCGACTGTGGAATGCGCAAATCGGTGCACTCGATTCCGTCTTAAGCGGCCATACCTCCGATGTTAGGAGCGTGGTGTATTCGCCCAGTGGCCAGCAGATTGCTTCGGGCAGTTACGACAAGACGGTGCGACTGTGGGATGCGCAAACCGGTGCACCCGGTCCCATCTTAAGCGGCCATACCTCCACTGTTATGAGCTTGGTGTATTCGCCCAGCGGTCAGCAGGTCGCCTCAAGCAGTGGCGACAACACGGTACGACTGTGGGATGCGCAAACCGGTGCATCCAGTTCCATCTTAAGCGGCCATACCGACTTAGTTAGGAGCGTGGTGTATTCACCCAGCGGCCAGCAGATCGCCTCAGGCAGTGACGACAAGACGGTGCGACTGTGGGATGCGCAAACCGGTGCACCCGGTCACATCTTAAGCGGCCATACCCACTTTGTTACAAGCGTGGTGTATTCGCCCAATGGCCAGCAGATCGCCTCGGGAAGTCGGGACGAGACGGTGCGACTGTGGGATGCGCAAATCGGGGCATCCGGTCCCATCTTAAGCGGCCATACCTCCTATGTTTGGAGCGTGGTGTATTCGCCCAGTGGCCACCAGATCGCCTCGGGCAGTGGCGACAACACGGTTCGACTGTGGGATGCGCAAACCGGTGCACCCGGTCCCATCTTAAGCGGCCATACCGACCCAGTTGAGAGCATGGTGTACTCGTCCAGTGGCCAGCAGATCGCCTCGGGCAGTGAAGACAAGACGATGCGGCTGTGGGATGTGGATTCAGGTCAATGTTTGGCAGTTGTTGAAGATTTCTATGGATCAATCACAAGCATCACCTGGAACCCTACTTCAAACGGCACCTATATTGCAACCAGCTGTTGGGATATGTCTGTTCGCATATGGCAGGTCATAAAAGAGGAGGATCGCTATCAGGTGCGCCTGCATTGGAGTTCGGTGCATGACAGACTTACTGTGTCAAATACCTTTATCCAAAACGTCCAAGGCTTAAGCAGGATAAACATGCGGCTATTAGAACAACGCGGCGCCGTGGGTAAGCCGATTCCACCTTTGGGCTTCCGCGAGGCGAGCAAAAAGTTAATGACCATGGCGTCCGTGGCGCATAAACTCAAGGTGCCGTCAAATCACAGTATGGTGGATACTGCCACCACGGCCGATTCTCTCGCCGTACAGTCAGCAAAGTCGGTCGATTCGGCGGATGTCATTTCGCTTGTTTGAAAGGCGAAGGTGATGCAAATAGGAAGCTAGCAACGGTATCTTGACTTTTAGTCATTGCCAATCTTTTTTGCGCATTGATTGCGCTTTCTAAAGACAATATACAGAGCAGTCTTTGTCCATGACAAGTTCACGCATTAAGAATGGTAGTCAAAAGCACAAACAAAAGCACCTAAAGGGGTTGAAAACCAAAGAGCAGGAACGAATGCGATAAACAATGAAGAGATCAAAGCTAGGATATGGGGTATTGTTCGCCCGTAAATGTTGACCATGGCAGCTCACTGTCTTAAGTAATACGCGCAGGAGAAACATAACTCTTCCGATCCTAAGCGATCCCCTCGCGGAGAGTATCGTCCCAACTTTCTTCACCGACCCTTGCCAATATTACCAGCACCACCGCTGCGACCAACGCCAGATCTACATCCAATAACACGCTCGCCATACTGAAGCAGAATTTCAGTAAGCGTTGGATTGTGTACCCACTAATAGGGAACGTGAGCTGCGTTTAGACCGTCGTGGGACAGGTTAGCTTTACCCTACCAATGAAGTGTTGCAATAGTAACCGAACTTAGCACAAGAGGAACCGCTCATTCGGATAACTGGTATTTGGGCCTGCCTGAGCAGGCAATGGCCCGAAGCTATCATCCGTTGGATTATGGCTGAACGCTTCAAAGTCAGAATGATGCTGATTGTTGTTAGAGTTCGTTGGCTAATTGCACAATTCTCAGTGCTGTTGATTTCCTTCTCTCCTTTGCATCCGAGTCCATTACACGTTGCACGAGGGCGAGGGAGCAATCTGACTGCAAATTTGGCACTCTTTCCCCTCTTCTCACACTTTCCCGCTTTCCCACTTTTCTATTTTCCACTTCCCCTTCTTCCCACATCCACCCTTCCTCAATCCATCAGGAACTACCTCGTATCTCTCATCTTTTCTCGCTCTTCTGTCTGTCTCAAGTACGTCTCTGCTCTATCTCAATATGCACAGCCCAGAGGCGACTTATTGGTAGTAAAGGCACAGTTTATCTGCCAAAGCCTCATCCCTGAATGTGCCTGAAACAACCACAGTCGAGTCAAGAAGTGCTAATGCTAGAATGGCCGAGGTCAGGAGAACAGCCCGTTCATGTGCAATGGATAATAATCCCTTCTTTCATGCTCACAGGAATCTCTGATAGAAGTGACGAGGGAAGCGAATATCACTTTACTCGACCCGCCTTGTTCGTGTGCAGGCCGTCTTCAACAAAGAATTGGAGTAGAGAACATTTCATAAGGACGGACCATCTCCTCGGCTGGTGAGAAACAAATTCCTGTTGAGGTGAGGCAGTGTTTCTTGTCAGTCGATAGTGGCCTGCCTATAGGCATGTTTTAAGGTTATTAATCTTTCAATCCTTGATGCTTCACGATTGGGCAATTGGTAGATATTGCTGCTAGGAAGGAGGCACGGAGAGGACAAATTATTCAGGACTACCTCTGCATCTAACCAAAGGAAACAAAGAGTCGAATAAACACTTCCGAGGTAGGGGGCGCTATCACTTGGCAAAGCAGCCACATATGATCTAGTTCATGCAGCTGCTATGGATATCAATACCATAGCTCATTCTGCTCCCACAAGGTCTTTAGTATACCAGCCCACTGCGACTTATTGGTCCTCATTGCGTTATTGAAGTGTCTGTCAAGTACAAGTACGTATACTGGCTACTCACACAGGTAGATTAATCAACCCCACAGAGTCACTAATATTGCCCCCATCTGCTCTATGATAACAGGAGAACCCCTCCCCCCTCAGAGAAGCAACATGTTTGACAGAGCTTTTTCGTCACCGCGAAAGGTTCTCTCGCCACAACAGGAGCTGGAACTCGCCAACTTTCACATAGAGAATGCGCGTAAAGCCAAGGGTCAGGAATTTTTTGCTTTAGCGTTGTGCGACGACGCCGAGGCTGCGTTATCCCGGATGAAAAGAGCTGCGAGAAAGATTCTTACAACTCCCTTGACCGTTGAGGATCAAGCCCTGCGTGATGGATTCGCCGGCACCTGTCTCGAGCACGCCAACTTGTTGGTGAGCTTAGGACATAGTGAAATGGCGCAGGTCAGCTACAAGAGAGCAGAAAAATGGGGGTAAGTGACAGGGTACCTGCTCTCTGCTTGTTCGCATTAGCTCGGCTATATCATACGTCGCATCTAACGCGTCTCTCAATATTGTTGACTGTCCTCTGACTTCAACAGCCATGTGCGTCCTACAAAAGATCCAAGTCCTACAGTTTCATCTGTCACCGACAAGGCCCGCCGCGACATGGCACGGATCTCTAAGGATATCTTCCCCGATGATATGCGTCAGCCCACCGTCAAGTGCACGTTACCAGACACAGATGAGCGACTCCGCGATACTTCCCAGCTCGCCTACTGCCTTGGCCTTCTGCAAGTGACGCCATCGCCCGAAGAGGTCTTTGAACCAGCAGCAGGGAATTGGGTGAAATCCACAGAGAAGAATGCAGAGGAGAAGGAGAGACTCAGGACGCTGGCGACAGATATGATCCGGGCATTCACTCGTGATGAGCTCAAGGATACCAACGCCGTCGCAGAAGTCGTGTGCCTGGCCCCAGTTCTTGAAAAGGAATGTTTCCACTCTCTACTCATGCTGTTTGTCGATGGTGTTGACAAGTCCAGTCTGCTGGATGTGCAGTCTCTCGAAGGGCTAGCGCAGTTGGTCCAAAGTGCTCCCGAGGGATACCTCGACTCGGATGACCTAGCCACGATCCTGCGCAACCTCAACACCCGCTTACAGGATACTCACACTCAGTCTTCAGATCACATCGGCCGTCTCACTCTCGCAGTGTCCAAAGTCCTGGACGCCATGGCCGATACCAAGGTCTCAGGCTTAAAGCGTGTAGAGCTGCACGAGCCACTCTCTGCCTATTTGAATGGACTGCAAGGCAGCAGCGATCCTTACTTGGTGTATCAGGCTGCCTATGCCTTCCAAGCACTGCAGTGCGTCCCAGACAACGAATCACCATGGCAAGCAACGGTGCGGCGCACTGGAATTGTTTTGAAGGGTGTCTCGGGACTAGTTAGTGCCGTAAAAGGCCTGGACGTCAACGGCTTCATCACAGGACTCGGGCATCTTCAGGAGGGACTGGGAGAGGTGATCCAGGTAGCGAAAATCGGTTACGAAGGTGTGAGCGCACTGGTCGAGAGTGGACAAGGACTGCTGGAATCTCTCAAAGTCGGTCTCAGCTTCAACCAGAAACGTGCCTGGTACACAGCACTACGCGGAGCAGACACACTGCTTCGGGACGGTCAACTTGCCAAGTTCAAGACCCTGGTCTGTGAAGCACCTTGCCGGCGTGATCTAGCCTTTCAACTAGGAGTATGCCAACGCCTGGGGGACCTTGCGGCCAATCCACTGTGGGACATCGAGTCCCGCCAAGGTGCTGTTGCGTTTCTGGGCGAGATGTACCGAAACGATACGGAGTGGGGTCAGCAAGCCCTCGTCAAGCAATGGATCCTTGACATTCTTATGCAGTTGGCTTCGACATTTGGCTCAGCTATGCCAGGTATGTATGATGAACATGAACGGATACGTGAGAGGCTCTTGCCTTATTATGAGGTATGGAATTCACCACCTAGCAGGTACTAATAGCTGTACTATACTCTATTGTGGTCTATGCGATATATGATGTAGGTGTCGAATCCTTGCTACAAGAGCTGGAATCGAATGGCGATGAGACGAAAAGGATTCTTTACCAGGTCTGCCGAAAGGAAAATCGAAGCTTACATCCGCTGCAGGTCGCCTTGCCAACTGTCGCATCTCCATCATTGCTTGACCTTGTCCAGAACAAACCCGATGTTGAAGCCGACCTGAGACGACTGAGAAAGCAACGATTGAAGGAACGAGGCAAAGTCGTGTACATCCCTCCTCAAGCCAAGGCTAACCTGCAAGCGTCTGATGACAACCTGTTCGACTTGACAAAAGAAGTTGAAGGCTTCCTGAGCAGTGACCATAAGGTGATGCTCCTGCTAGGTGATTCAGGTGGAGGCAAGTCGACCTTTAACCAGCAGCTCGAGTGCGACTTGTGGGATGCCTATAAGAAAAAGGAAGGCAGGATTCCGCTTTTTATCAGCTTACCCGCCATCGACAAGCCAGAACAGGATCTGATCGCCAAACATCTACGGAAGGCAGAGTTTACCGAACCCCAGATCCGAGAGCTGAAAGACTACCGCAGATTCATCTTGATTTGTGACGGATATGACGAGAGCCAGCAGACACACAACCTGTACACGAGCAACCGACTGAATCAGGAGGGAGGATGGAGGGCTCAGATGGTCATTAGCTGCCGCAGCGAGTACCTTGGGCTTGATTATCGAGATCGGTTCCAGCCAGCAGATCGCAATCACCAAGCAGAGCAAGCGTTTCAAGAGGCGGTCATTGCGCCATTCTCCATGGATCAAATTCAAGAATACATCAGGAAATATGTGTCCGCGACGAGGCCGCTCTGGCAAGTGACGGATTACTTAAATACCCTTGATCGGATTCCTAGCCTGCAGGACCTGGTCAAGAACCCCTTTATGTTGACGCTGTCCTTGGAGGTACTACCGCGCATGGTGGATCCAGGACAAGACCTCTCGGCCGTGCAGGTCACGCGAGTCGCGTTGTATGACCAGTTTGTGGAGCAATGGTTGGAGCGAGGCAAGAAACGGCTTGTTGAGAAGAAGGACTTGAGCTACCAAGAGAAGAAGGTGTTTGAGAACTTGTCGGACGATGGTTTTGCACAGAACGGAGTTGCCTTTCTGAAAGCGTTAGCGTGGCGATGTACGAGAAGCAAGCGGGCAATCCGGTGGTCGAGTACTCACCCTTTCGCGATCAAGGAACATGGAAAGAAGATTTCTTTAGCCGGGAGAACGAGAAGCAGCAGCTCTTGCGTGAGGCGTGTCCTCTGACGCGCAGTGGCAATCAGTACCGGTTTATCCATAAATCACTGCTGGAATACTGCTTGGCCCGTGCGGTATTTGAGCCGCGGGACGGAGAGAGTGCGAGCCGTGCGGCCTTACCTGAAGTCCTGCCACGCCGAGGGAGCGTCCATTCCATCATGAGCTTTGAAAAACAAGCTGATGCAGAGGAACCAGTGGGAACCGTTGAACAGGCCGTGCTCGATTCACCCTTGGCGCGGGAAAGCTTTGTGGACGAGCCGTCGATTCTGCACTTTTTAACAGAGCGTGTCCAACAGGAGCCTCTCTTCAAGCAGCAACTGCTCGCCACGATCGAATGCTCCAAAACCGACAAAGAGGCACGCAAGGCGGCAGCCAATGCGATCACGATATTGGTCAGAGCGGGGATGCCGTTTATCGGTGCAGATCTGAAAGGCATCCGGATCCCAGGAGCGGACCTGAGTGGGGGCCAATTCGATTCTGCACAGCTACAAGGGTCAGATTTGAGAAAAGTCAACCTTCGCAACATTTGGCTGCGTCAGGCCAATTTGAGCAACGCACAGGTGGCGGGGGTGCAGTTTGGCGAATGGCCGTACCTCTTAGAAGATAGCGAGGTGAATTCCTGCACGTATTCGCCAGATGGGAAGTTCTGTGCAGTAGGTCTCAGGAATGGCACGATCAGCGTGTATGACACTTCGACTTGGGCAAAAGCTCACATTTTGTGTGGCCATACCTCCGATGTTTCGAGCGTGGTGTATTCGCCCAGCGGCCAGCAGATCGCCTCAGGCAGCTACGACGACACTGTGCGACTGTGGGATGCGCAAACCGGTGCACCCGGTCCCATCTTAAGCGGCCATGCCGAGTATGTTATGAGCGTGGTGTATTCGCCCAGCGGCCAGCAGATCGCCTCGGGAAGTGGCGACAAGACGGTGCGACTGTGGGATGCGCAAACCGGTGCACCAGGCCCCATATTAAGCGGCCATACCTCCGATGTTACGAGCGTGGTGTATTCTCCCAGCGGCCAGCAGATCGCCTCGGGAAGTGGCGACAAGACGGTGCGACTGTGGGATGCGCAAACCGGTGCACCAGGCCCCATATTAAGCGGCCATACCTCCGATGTTACGAGCGTGGTGTATTCTCCCAGCGGCCAGCATATCGCCTCGGGAAGTGGCGACAAAACGGTGCGACTGTGGGATGCGCAAACCGGTGCACCCGGCCCCATCTTAAGCGGCCATACCTCCGATGTTGCGAGCGTGGTGTATTCTCCCAGCGGCCAGCAGATCGCCTCGGGAAGTTGGGACAACACGGTGCGACTGTGGGATGCGCAAACCGGTGCACCTGGTCCCATCTTAAGCGGCCATACCTCCCTTGTTACGAGCGTGGTGTATTCGCCCAGTGGCCAGCAGATCGCCTCGGGAAGTTGGGACAAGACGGTGCGACTGTGGGATGCGCAAACCGATGCACCCGGTCCCATCTTAAGCGGCCATGCCTCCGAAGTTACGAGCGTGGTGTATTCGCCCAGTGACCAGCAGATCGCCTCGGGAAGTTGGGACAACACGGTGCGACTGTGGGATGCGCAAACCGGTACACCCGGTCCCATCTTAAGCGGCCATACCGAGTATGTTACGAGCGTGGTGTATTCGCCCAGTGGCCAGCAGATCGCCTCGGGAAGTTGGGACAACACGGTGCGACTGTGGGATGCGCAAACCGGTACACCTGGTCCCATCTTAAGCGGTCATACCGAGTGTGTTTGGAGCGTGGTGTATTCACCCAGCGGCCAGCAGATCGCCTCGGGAAGTCGGGACAACACGGTGCGACTGTGGGATGCGCAAACCGGTGCACCCGGTCCCATCTTAAGCGGCCATGCCTCCGAAGTTACGAGCGTGGTGTATTCTCCCAGCAGCCAGCAGATCGCCTCGGGAAGTTGGGACAAGACGGTGCGACTGTGGGATGCGCAAACCGGTGCACCCGGTCCCATCTTAAGCGGCCATGCCGAGTATGTTACGAGCGTGGTGTATTCACCCAGCGGCCAGCAGATCGCCTCGGGAAGTTATGACAAGACGATGCGACTGTGGGATGCGCAAACCGGTGCACCCGGTCCCATCTTAAGCGGCCATACCGAGTGTGTTTGGAGCGTGGTGTACTCGCCCAGTGGCCAGCAGATCGCCTCGGGAAGTCGGGACAACACGGTGCGACTGGTGGGATGCGCAAAACCGGTGCACCCGGTCCCATCTTAAGCGGCCATGCCTCCGAAGTTACGAGCGTGGTGTATTCGCCCAGCGGCCAGCAGATTGCCTCGGGAAGTTGTGACATGACCGTGTGGTTGTGGGATGTGAATTCGGTTCAATGTTTGGCAGTTGTTGAAGGTTTCCATGGATCAGTCACAAGCATCACCTGGAACCCTACTCCAAACGGCACCTATTTCGCAACCGGCTGTAAGGATAAGTCCGTTCGTATGTGGCAGGTCATAGAAAGAGGGGGATCGCTATCAGGTGCGCCTGCATTGGAGTTCGATGCTTGACAGTCTTACCGTGTCAAATACCTCTATCCAAAACGTCCAAGGCTTAAGCAGGATAAATATGCGACTATTAGAACAACGCGGCGCTGTG